>NW_024720811.1:3711997-3821997 GCF_018991925.1 Homarus americanus | reverse complement strand
AAAGGATGATGGAGATAGTGGAAGAAAGTGGTGGAGACAGGAGAGAAAGTGATGGCGACAGTAGTAAGAATAATGGAGATGGTAGGAGAAAGTACTAGAAAATCACCAGAGACGATTGAGAGAAAACAGGAAAAGCAGTGGTGAAAGTATAAGAGACAGTAAGGATAGCAATGAAGAAAGGACTCTCATTAGTGAAGGAACAGTGAAGAAAGAAGTGAAAGATATAAAAATACAACGAGAATAAACAGAGAAAAAGAAAACAATGAAAAACTATGAAAACGCACGGGAAAATTATGAAAGCAACAAGATTTAAAAGTAGTGAAAGTTATCAAGGCAACAAAATTTAAAAGCAGTGAAAGTTATCAAGGCAACAGGATTCAGAAAGCAACAGAAAAGAAAGCACAAGCAAGAAACTGTCCCCTTTAACAAGAACGAAGCAAGAACAGCCCCTGGACATTCCTGGAGGCTATAATCCAAACTTTCAGTCAGCGGCTCCCACATTCCTAATTCACTCAGCATCACTAATTCATTTCATTCTGT
This sequence comes from Homarus americanus, assembly GCF_018991925.1. Lineage (NCBI taxonomy): Eukaryota > Metazoa > Arthropoda > Malacostraca > Decapoda > Nephropidae > Homarus > Homarus americanus. The sequence continues at coordinate 3,821,457 of NW_024720811.1, read as the reverse complement.
CGCTCTGGATGGAGGCCGGTGGGAGATGTGGCAAGGTTGCTCACTCGTGCAGATTAACGCAGAGGTTGCCTGAGTCCTGGTCTAAACACTCTCGCCCGTGATGTGTGATCCTTATGACTTTACCTGCCCATTCACTTCATTCACCTGTGTCTTATTCATTACTATCTAGGTAATTAATGGTTGATTCATTACTCAGGGGTTATAAGGGTTATTTATTCATTATTGACCCATATCTTAATGAATAACTCACCACCTATTCACTATCTGTCTGAATGACTCACGCCACGCCCACTACTTACCTAAATAACTCACCCTTTAACCCACCACTCACCTAAATAACTCACCCCTTAACCCACCAATCACCTAAAAACCTCATCCCCTTAACCCACCACTCACCCCTTAATCCACCAATTACCTAAATATCTTACCCATTAATCCACCACTCATCTAAATAACTCACCCCTTAATCCACCAATTACCTAAATATCTTACCCCTTAATCCACCACTCATCTAAATAACTCACCCCTTAATCCACCACTCATCTAAATAACTCACCCCTTAACCCACCAATTACCTAAAAACCTCATCCCCTTAACCCACCACTCACCTAAATAACTCACCTCTTAACCCACCAATTACCTAAATAACTCACCTCTTAACCCACCACACCACCTAAATATCTCACCCTTTAACCCAACACAGATCAAGTTATCACTGGAACACACGGACTCTGGGCTGACGTCGACGGGGTGGATGAAAGCAGATAACGTCAGCAGTGGACAGAAGGCAGAGTGTCAGCCCAGGAACGAGGTGGGGCAAGCTGACCGTCCTCGTGTCTTCAGCATACTACTCGTCGGTAATTAAACTTAACCGGTTCTTCTTCTTCTTCTTCTTCTTTGTGTTTTATTTTGTATCTTCTTAATCTAATTCTCCTTCGCCCCCCCTCTCTCTCAATTATCCACACTACTAAAGGAGCCACCACATCCACTCAACACTTACGAAGAAATGTATGGATGTCACATGTTATTTCAGCCATTACGTATAGATATTATTCCAGGTAATATATGAGGATAATATACCTAACCCTAGGGTATAATAAATACGTTATATATTACTCAAATTAGACTAAAAAGATCGTGTCTATAAGATATATAGAGGGTGTATAAGATCCCGTTCATATATTACAATTTATAAGGACGGGATTTATACATAATATAACGCATTATATATAGACTATGGTAAAAAATATAAAGTATAATGATCTCCTTATAGGGAACATAGAACATGAAGCCGTGACGTGAATTATATAATATGACTGATCACTCCGTCACTCTCAGGCGGAATAATAAATTTCTCGTCCTTAATAACTCGTAACTGTGAACGTGTTTCGTATTGTGCTGATGGAGAACAAGAATCACTGTTTACACGCACCATCCGGGTACTTTATTCTGTAACGTTAGTACAAGGAGAGGTACAGGTATAAAGTACAGGTATGGGTTACAGGTAAGATGCACTATTACAGGTATCTAATAGATGGCGTAATCGCAACAGGTACATGTTTAAGTGTAAATTACAGGTAATGATATTCGAAATATAATTTAGGTAATTATTATAAACATCAAAACAATTATATATTTAGAAATTCCCATATAATTAAATGCTATAAATTTCCATATAATTAAATACTATAGTCAATTCATTCATACACAGCTAATAATGTAATTAATTTGAGTAGTTACCGTATCCCACACCAATTTAATTTGCTTTCCAAAAGGTGTGTGGGTGATGGAGGAAGGTGAGAGAGTATTAACCTGTCACACTCACGGACAGGTAAAGGAAGGTGGGATGACGAGGTGTAGAAGATAAGTGTCTCTACACACACACACACACACACACACACACACACACACACACACACACACACACACACACACACACACACACACACACAAACTTGTAGTCAAGCCTTTCACTAAATGTTGAAGCACAAGACCCAAAGCGGATTGGCAGTCTGGGAATCAGGGGACCCGCAGCTTACGTACTCTGCATCATTAAATAAGGAGACACACTACACCGACTCTCACTCAGGATATGACTAGAACTGTCTTTAACAATTACTGAAATCGAGTTAATTAGCTATGTTATATAAGATAAAGGGAACAGCAGCTCCAAAGTTCATTTTAATTGGCTATGATTACATGTTAGAATCTTTCTATTCGCACGGTGGTTGGTTAGTGAGGTTCTAAAATTCCTGCGTATGTTTCTTTTTAACAGAACCACCGAGCACGCTGATTGGCTGTTACTACCATGACGTCACTACGGACTCCGCTGCCGTCACCTGCTCGCCTGGACCAACCTCCAGTCAGCTGCCAGAGATATACCACATCGAGGTGAGGACGTCATCACCAGGCCTTGTGCTGATTTGTCCATACTCACTATGACGTTAGCTACCCTTTCTAGTACTTGGTCAGGTTAAATCCAGGTAATGTTAGATTTGGATTAGGTTTAAGGTCAGCATCAGGATATGGGGAGTTTCTCGTGGTCATGGGGGGAGGCTGGTGGGCGAGGAACACCATATCACTTCAAACTTCATAGTAGACGAACTTCTGTGTAGTAAGCCTTTTGAAGAAAAATTTGAATTATACGAAATGTTAGTACTGGACGCTACTAATGACAGGTGTTACAGGTGCTAGGCGCCACTAACAACAGGTGTTACAGGTGTGAGGGGTCGGTGGTGGTAGCGGCGTACAACAACACAGAGCCCAGGTTCAACCTCACCTCACTGGCGCCAGGACGAGACTACGTGCTGGCCATGTTCGCCAGCCACGCCAAGGGCCGCGGCCACCAGACCACCTTGTTGATGAAGACCCACACACCCAAGGCGGAGCAGGTGGCACCTGAGAGGGTGTCCGTCAACTGTGAGTGTGTGTGTGTGTGTGTGTGTGTGTCAGGAAGACGCACACAGCCTCAGCTAAGTAGGTCACTCACATAACAGTAAAGAAGTGGTCAGACCTGTTAAGAAGGCCACCATTATTTACAGAAGGCGGCAGTAGACTGTCCTGCCGGTGTGACTGTCTGGACCAAATGGGAAACACTAACTTAAAAAAGAAAGTAATTGTGTAGTCTTATCTAGGTGAGTTACGAGATGGTCGTGGCTGTAGAGGAATATAATATGATTAACTAGATTTTAATGAGATATTTTTCAAGAATATTCATTCACGTGTTAATTGAAAAAAAGTTACGAATATTTAAGGAAAATTAACAAAATAAATTAAGTAATGTTAAGAGTAATAAAGACAATTTTAGGAAGGTGTTAGGTAAATTAAAATTAATATATGATAAGAAAGGAATGTCTGAAAGTACGGTGAATATATTAACAACGTAATCAATCTTAATTACATGCAGTGAAGAAGCCAGGGGGTGACGGACCCAACCCCACAGACCCCCCGCGGAACGGAGGCGGCGCCCCTGTGAGCGTGGTGGTATCTGCTGTGGTGGGCGTGGTGGTGGGCGTGGCGGTGGTGGTGGCGGGTGTGGTGACCTGCCGCGCCCGCCGTAACCACGCCTCCTCTCCTGGTAAGAGTCACCAGCATCAGAGCGCCTCCAGGGACTCACTGCTTGAGCTCTCGCAGGGCGCCTTGTACCAGTCCTGCACCAGCCATCCTCTGTTTGGTAAGTCCTGCACCTTAGGCTACTTTAGGGATTCCTACACCAGTCATCACCTCCGATAAGAAGCCTGTAAAACCATACTTCCAGTGACGAGTCCTAGTGTGAGTCCTACAACCTTCATCCTTCCTAAAGTTGTCCTCATTAAGTCCTCACCTGTCACATCTCACGGATCCTTCTGTGTCCTCTCTGTAGCACACACACACACACACACACACACATCACCGTGTTCGCTGGTAAGTCTTCCTCATATTCCACATACTTCTGAGTCTTGTCTCGGAAGTTTATCTGCCTCAAGGAAAGTTTTATCTCTCTATTAATATCAACAAATTAAACTTCAAAATGACATTCCTACGGCCTGAGTTTGGTAATATTTGTCTCGTACTTTAGCAATACTGGTATTACCAAAACTATGTAAATGAGATAAAGAGTTAATGTGACAGTGAGTTTTCGTGAAGTAAATTAAATTATAAGTAGGTTATGTTCACAGGATTGATTTATGAATACATCAGTTTTATAAATACAGAGAGTGTCGATGAATTACCCGCGGCTGGTTATTGGATTATATTTTGACGTGTGTATCGTATATTTATAAAAAAATATTTATTTGTTAACGTGTAAGAATGTGTATATGATGAACCCTAATGTGGTTATATATTAGGTGTGTATGTGTGTGTGTGTGTGTGTGTGTGTGTGTGTGTGTGTGTGTACAGATAAACACTATGCCTATGGGCAGTCCTAACCTTCTTCTTCAGAGTTGCTGGCAACCTTTACTCCGGGCCCCGTGGTGGTGACCCAAGTGACACCGGGCAGGTCATCCAGACGAGCCTCCACCCGCAGTGTCCCTGGCAGCGGATCCCCCAAGATAACCCGTGCTAGGACGCCCTCCGTGAGTGGGGGTCCTGTACACGTGGTGGAGGTGGAGGCTGACGACATCACCACCCCCAGAGTGGAGATTCACTTCCAAGTTTTCAAAGTTCAACTTGGGTGGCGACGCTTTCACCCTCCACCACGGTTCCCCGCCCCTAGCGCTGCGCTGTAAACCTCTCCAGCAGGCTCTGTCGCAGGCTACTCCATACTTGACCCCAGGTGGTTCCTCAGGCAGAACCACAAACAGGACCCCAAGCAGACGCCCAGTTACTGCAACCATCTACTCATCTTCATCTTACACCCCAGTCTTACTCAGCTGGCCAGGCTCATCCCGCCACACCACAACAACATCTGCTTCCACAGACACAACCCCAGATGGATATACTGACACACCCCGGGACCACCAGTGTCCAGCACCTCCTCCCTCAGAGCACCTCCACCGTCTCCACCACCACCACCACCACCGTCCCACACGCTACACATCTGTCCCAGGCTTCACCCATACAATACGCTGGCACCTTCCCCCCACAGCACACTGGCAGTCAGCAACCAGCAAATCTCCTCCCACAGCACACCGGAACTCAGACTCTTCCACAGCACACCAGTACACCTCCCCTTTCACGGCACACTGACACTCTTCCCCGAGGTGGCACCCAGATGTACACCACGGCACCACCCCCACACGGGGCCGTCTCCCGTGGACTGACACTCTCCCAGCTGGCGACACAGGTCCACTCAGTACCTCAGGACCCTTCCTGGCACCAGTCGCACCAGCGGGCATCCCAGCCCCTCTCAGCGTCGCAGGCCCACCATTTGCCTCCCGAGGACGACCCCCAAGGCCACCAGACACAGCACCAGACACTCCATGGCCCCAGCCTTCACCCTGAGTCAGCCACACACCCACACTCCATTCCACCTGATAATGTTTCAATAAAACTTTTTACAACTTTTCGGTATTTTCGCCTTTCATTATCCATCGCTTAAAATGAATCGACTTGAAGAAATAATTACTGACAATAGAAGATAAGAGGAACGAGAATGACCCAGATAACCTTGAGGGGAAAATAATGAAAACTGGCAGGGATATATCTGCAATGCTGTTTTGAATATATGCAAAAGTTGGGAAGGAATTTATGAAGGTTGCATAAATGTATGTGACTATACCACCCACGCAGGAGAGTCTGGGTTACTTATAGCAAGAAAATGTATAATCCTTTACAAAACAATTTCCAGTTCTTATGGTTTTCTATTCCTGCCCACAGAAATACTTTACACAGAAAAGTTCACAACTTTTGTCAGAGAACATTAGCAGTAACTACCACAGGCGTTCTTTTTCTTTGTAAAGTAAGGTTCTGACACCAAAAATAACTCCAGTTCTAAGACAAAACTATTAAGTCCTGACACAGATATATTTCAGTTCTGATAACGAAAACTTTACATTTAGACACCGATAAAACTACTCTCCTGACACCGCCACCAATAACATTACCCCGATTGTGAGGAAAACATTACGTCACCAATGGTAACTATTTACCCCATGATCAACCCTGGAAAATAAATTGAAAATCTAAGAGTGGAACAACAAAACCCAAAGGTTATGAGAATAACCCCTATGATAAATATTTTCATTTACCTGTGTTAAAAGTAGCCAAAAATCATAAGTTATTTAAACTCGACATAAAACACAAATAAGAACAAAATAAAAAAATAAATAAAGACAGTCGAGGATAATAAATCATAATAGCGAGTAAGAAAACACAGAGAATAACAATGAATACACGCACTACTTAACTCGTTCAGCCAGTCACTTACTCAATCATTCACTGCCAACCTTACCCAACACTGATTCTCTTATTCACTCTGCGCCTCCATCACCCCCTGCCGCCCATCACCCTGCCGCCCATCACCCCCGACGCCCATCACTTCACGCCCCCATCACCCCACGCCGTCCATCACCCCACGCCCCCATCACCCCACGCCTCCATCACCCACGCCCATCACCCCACGGCTCCATCACCCCACCTCCACCACCCTACGCCTCCATCACCCCTACCTTCCATCACCCCCTACGCCTCCACCACCCCTACGCCTCCACCAACCCTACGCTTCCATCACCCCACGCTTCCATCACCTCATCCCAACACCTCACCCCCATCACCCTCACGCCTCCACCCCCTGCCCATCACCCCCTACGCCCATCACCCCTACGGCTCCATCACCCCTACGCCCATCACCCTACGCTTCCATCACTTACGCCCCACCAACTTCACGTCATCACCCTCACGCTTCCATCACCCTCACGCCTCCATCACCCTCTACGCCTGCATCACCCCACGCTTGCATCACCCCCACGTTGCATCACCCCTACGCTTCCATCACCCCACGCCTCCATCACTTCCACAAATTACATCTCTCAATCATTCTCCCCAATGGTCTGAGGTCAGCTACATCACCAAGACCATTTAGGGCGTTTCCTTGCCCTCCCGCCTCTGTCCATCTCAAGTTTTGTGACTTCATAAACTCGACCAAGAAGAGGTTGACCTGTCGTCTCTCTAGATTGGGTTGTGTTGATGTTTGTATTTCACTTTCACATCCAAGACCTTTAAACACCAGGCATACTTTACACTGTTATTGTTATGTGATACCTTTCATAAACTATCGTCTTTAAGCGTGTATTTCACGTAAGTAAATACACTTTTCATCTACAACGTCAAAGGAATCCATCTCTCAGTGCAATGTTGTATCTCTTCCTCAAAACATACACTACTGAGACAAATATACTGAAGGGGTTATTCCACATAATACTGAACTTTGAAGAGCTAGGAGCATTGTATACGTATTTTCTTTTTGACAATAGCCATAACTCGTAGCTATAAATGACTATTGGTGTTTTAGTAGGGTTATGAACCGCACTTCTTGTTCTTCTTGTTCTTCTTGAAAACCACTGGTTCTTCATGGCTGGTAATACATACAGGTGGCTGTTATGTCACTCTAAATGTAATTCTTTCTCGTTAGGTGGGAGACGAGGAGCTTGAATTTAGGCAGTAAAAAATAGGATCATTAGAGACCCATAAAACACGTTAAAGAACACTAAATAACACCAAAGAACAATTAAGAATATCAATGTTAACAGTAGAGCATAATAAAGCCTCACAAATGTCATTAAAATACAGTAAAAAGCACTAAAACAATAAAATACTTTAAGTCCAATTAAAGGCCACTAAAATCTAATTAAACTGAGTCAACTACTAACAATATAATAAGGTTAAATACAGTCGAACACAATAATACACACCTGTCACAATTACTGGCACATAAAGGTAATATTAATTAAGGTAATACAGTGATATGAAAAGCGACACGGTTAATTAACAGCCAATGCAAGAAAATTACTAATTAAACAATATTGATAACACGATAATAATATTTTGTACATGAAATCAGCCGACACGTGAACATCAGCTGGTAGGCATAAACATAAAGACATCAGCTGACTGGTATAAACAAAGACACGTGATCATCAGCTGGTACATAAAACATAAAGACATCAGCTGACTGGTATAAACAAAGACACGATCATCAGCTGGTAAAAACAAAAGACATCACTGACTGGATAAACAAAGACGTGATCATCAGCTGGTAGGCATAAACATAAAGACATCAGCTGACTGGTATAAACAAAGACACGGATCATCAGCTGGGTACATAAACATAAAGACATCAGCTGACTGGTATAAACAAAGACACGTGATCATCAGCTGGTAGACATAAACATAAAGACATCAGCTGACTGGTATAAACAAAGACACGTGATCATCAGCTGGTAGGCATAAACATAAAGACATCAGCTGACTGGTATAAACAAAGACACGTGATCAGCTGGTACACATAAACATAAAGACATCAGCTGACTGGTATAAACAAAGACACGTGATCATCAGCTGGTACACATAAACATAAAGAACATCAGCTGACTGGTATAAACAAAGACACGTGATCATCAGCTGGTAGACATAAACATAAAGACATCAGCTGACTGGTATAAACAAAGAACACGTGACTACAGACATAAACATAAAGACATCAGCTGACTGGTATAAACAAAGACACGTGATCATCAGCTGGTAGACATAAACATAAAGACATCAGCTGACTGGGTAAACAAAGACACGTGATCATCAGCTGGTAGACATAAACATAAAGACATCAGCTGACTGGTATAAACATTTACATCACGAGATCGTTGGTCTGTGCTGGCCGAGACACGCGACGGACGTACAGATTAAGTTAAATATACTGGCACAAGATAACGCTATAATTATCGTCTGTAAATCTTATCTCTATTCTAAGACGCTAGAAGGTAGATGAATATAAGCAATGGAAATTAATATGGAACGGACGCAAGTAAAATATGATTATAGTGACAACAATGAAATTCAACTTATTACATTTATTATCAATATTACACCATCGTTATCATTATCATATATTTATCTCTATCGTTATTACACACACACACACACACACACACACACACACACACACACACACACACACACACACACACACACACACACACACACACACGCAAAGACAATGAATGACTCTGACAGACAACTACTAAACTAAGGCCAAATATTTTCCAGCAAATATTTGTCGTAAAATAGTCTGTCCAACTTGCAGCAAACAGTCCTGATTATTCGCTGCAGCACTGATAGAGGAGAGAGCGCGCCTACAACCGCAGGGACACGGTAATCTAAGTTGTGTAAAGTATTCCTAACTGCGTCTCTGTGTTGTGCTGGAGAGAAACGACAAACACCGCTATAAATTCTGCAGATATAGAAGCTATTTGTTTTATTTAAGAGAAGAAACTTAAAAACGTAAAAAAAAAGTAAATAATAATAATAATAATAATAATAATAATAATAATAATAATAATAATAATAATAGTAATAATAATAATAATAATAATAATAATAATAAAATAAATAATAATAAATAATAATAATAATAATAAGATAAAAGAGAAGTTTAAATTATTGATACATATAAGCAAATAATAAAACGTTAGAGAGAGAGAGAGAGAGAGAGAAGAGAGAGAGAGAGAGAGAGAGAGAGAGAGAGAGAGAGAGAGAGAGAGAGAGAGAGAATTATTGCACAATTTCAGGAGAGAAAAGAAAGAATGAAAGCACTGAAAGGTGAAGCTGTTGCCTGAGAACACTAAGCTTCTGACTTGAGGTGATTTACATTAATGTATAAGCTTGTGAGGCAACACGGGAGGCCAGCTTAATGGCACCTGGGAGTTACCTGTTCATGAGGCAGGCGGTGTGTGTGTGTGTGTGTGTGTGTGTGTGTGTGTTGCACATTCAACGTCACAACAAAACACTCATCACCACACAATCATTCAATATATCCACACACACACACACACACACACACACATCTCCAACTAGCAGTCTAAACATTGGTACACACTCTGACACGCCCAATGTATTTCCAGTTTTTTTTTCAGATTTTTTCTTTTGGGCGTTGGAAAAAACTAAAGAAAAAAGAGGAAAAAAAATGTAGTTGGAATGATCATTTCTGACTCAACTGCGACCAGTTAGCTCAGTAATCTCCCCTTACCCTTTCTCCCCACCCTCCTCACCTTCTCCCACCCTCCTTAGGAAAACAAATGCAAGACTTACGTAGAAATGAGAGAAAGAGAAATAATGAGAAATAAAGAAGAATAAAGAGAAATAAAGAGAAATTAACATATAGAGAGACATACGTATAAAAGATAAAAGAAGTACAAGTAAAGAAAGATAAGAATGACACAGTAAGAGAAAATAAAATGGAATTACAAAAGAGACGTAGAGAGAGAAATATATCTCTGATAATTAAAGAGAGAGTTACAAAGAGAAATCAAAGAGAATAGAATAAATAAATAAATAAAGAGAGCGACATAGGGAAAGTACACAAACAAACACACACACAGGAGAAAGTACACACACAAGAGAAAGTACACACACAAGAGAAAGTACACACACAAGAGAAAGTACACACACAAGAGAAAATACACACAATACATAATTTTTCCACTTTCATCCACTCACACTACAAAGCGACTCTAGAGCTGCTGTACCAAAAAACCAATATACCACAAGAATTCATTACACTTTACAACATGAACTTTCAACAAGGTAAAAGTTCGACTGAAATGAAAATGTCAAGAGCCACTCACTTGTCAATTATTGTTTCGGTAAATCGTAAAAAGAAAACAAAAATATTCTTTACCGGAATTGAGAAGGGAACAAATCGAAAGATCATTATGTCTTGTAATCCATAAATAAATAAACAAATAAATAAATAAATATTTGAAAATGTCAGGAGTAAATTGGTATATCCGCAATTATCAGGTATCCGCTATCCCATCCGCAATTGTCAGGTATCCGCCAATTCATCCGTAATTGTCAGGTATCCGCTAATCTAATATCCGTAATTGTCAGGTATCCGCTAATCTAATATCCGCAATTCGTGATCCGCTAATCAACTATCCACAATTGTCAGGTATCCGCTATCCTACTATCCACAATTATCAGGTATCCACCAATTTCGGAAATACTTTGAATATCCGCCAACTTCAACTATCCGCTAATCCTCTGGTCCTCAACAAATCGGATAAGATCGACTCGTCCAATTGGTTCCCTATTTTCTGACATATGAGAGCCTCTTGTGATCTCAATGTATGAAACTAAGAAGAGCTCACATGATCCCAATTTCTGAGTTACGTGTTCCCAATTTCTGAGTTACGTGTTCCCAATTTCTGAGTTACGTGTTCCCAATCTCTGAGTTACGTGTTCCCAATCTCTGAGTTACGTGTTCCCAATTTCTGAGTTGTTCCAATTTCTGAGTTACGTGTTCCCAATCTCTGAGTTACGTGTTCCCAATCTCTGAGTTACGTGTTCCCAATTTCTGAGTTATGAATTCCCAATTTCTGAGTTACGTGTTCCCAATCTCTGAATTACGTGTTCCCAATCTCTGAGTTATGAGTTCCCAATTTCTGAGATACGTGTTCCCAATTTCTGAGTTATGTGTCATCCACTGAGTTTCGTGTTCCCAATTTCCGGGCGCATATGAGTGAAGAGAAGCCCATTAGGGTCCTACTTTCTGGTATGGATCCCAATTTATAGAACGACCGAGTGCACAATGTGGGACCCAGTGTTTGGTAAGGATGGGAACCTCAGCTCTTGGTAATCATTGGAATAAATCAGAGGAACCCGTGATGATGTTAGTTTATGGTGATAATGGTGATGGTGATAGTAGGTAGTAGTGATGGTATAGTGGTAGTGATGAAGGTGTTGATGGTGGTGGTAGTAGTGGTGATAGTGGTGGTAGTAGTGATGGTATAGTGGTAGTGATGAAGGTGTTGATGGTGATGGTGGTAGTGGTGGTGATAGTGGTGGTAGTAGTGATGGTATAGTGGTAGTGATGAAGGTGTTGATGGTGGTGGTGGTAGTAGTGGTGATAGTGGTGGTAGTAGTGATGGTATAGTGGTAGTGATGAAGGTCTTGATGGTGGTGGTGTTAGTAGTGGTGATAGTGGTGGTTGTAGTGATGGTATAGTGGTAGTGATGAAGGTCTTGATGGTGGTGGTGTTAGTAGTGGTGATAGTGGTGGTTGTAGTGATGGTATAGTGGTAGTGATGAAGGTCTTGATGGTGGTGGTGGTGGTGTTGTAGTAATGGTGAAGATAAGGTGATGGTAGTGATTATGGTGATGAAAGTATAAGTGAGAGTGAGACATCAAGAAGCTGTAGGAGATATATACAGAGAGATAACCTTCTACTGAGTTATTTAGCAATGAGAGACAATACCTCAATCTCTCGTTCCCTTTGTTTTCCCCAGATAATTACGATGTTGCCAGAAATCCTTTGTATTGCCTTGAATAAACATGCATATTAAAGAAGGCTTAGATTACTGCGGTGCAAACTACCTTATTGAGGCATAAACTTCCCCAGGTATATAATATGGTGATTAAAAAAAACTTATTCCGTTCATTTCTCAAAATAAATATACTTAGTAGGGTTTAATTACATGTTAATTACATATAGGTTTACTTAACATCTTTTGAATTACTTTCATCAATGGGATTTACTCTTTATGTTATGGGAACATATGAAGATTATTTCACCTTAAGACTAAACCCCTTTAATTAACGCTAATCTAACCTAACTTAACCTAACCTATCCTAATTTAATATAGCTTAACCTAATCGAACAAAATCTAGCCTAACTTAACCTAACCCAACCTAACCTAACTTAACCTGAGAAGATAACTCTCCCTACCTGCCTACCTGGACCAAAACCAAATCACTTGACAGCCTTCACAACACACCTGATAATTAATCAATACACATTTAAGGTCTCGAGAAGTCTCAAACAAAAAATACGAGACCTAAGCACCCGACACCGAGAGACCGAGACATCAATGGTCTCGAGCCCTGCATCACTAATTAATGTATCAAATAAGCATTACGAGTCTCCATCCAGTTCTGCTCCACCAGTTTCCCTGTATTCATTCATTGTCTGTGACCTAGAACTGTGTGTGTGTGTGTGTGTGTGTGTGTGTGTGTGTGTGTGTGTGTGTGTGTGTGTGTGTGTGTGTGTGTGTGTGTGTGTGTGTGTGTGTGTGTGTGTGTGTGTGGCATAAAGAACAAGTTTGAACCCAAGGAAGAGAGAAAGTGCAAAAGTTAGTAGGTGAGAGAAGGTTCGGGGGAGGGACGGAGACAAAGGAGAATAGGTAGGGGAGAAAATGAGATACGGGATAGGAGATGAGGGAATATGGGAGGGAAGAGGGAGAGAGGGAAGGAGATGAAGGGAGGAAGTTCGTTAGAGGAATAAATGTGAGGGGAAAGGGAGGGGAGGAGGTGAGGGGAGATGAGAAGAATTGTAAGAGAGAAGGAGGAGGTGAGGGGAGGAGATGTGACACAGGGGAAGAGGGGAGGAAGAGGTGAAGGGAGGAAGAGGTGAAGGGAGAAAGGGGTGAGGGGAGGGCCGAGGGGAGGTAACCTAAGGGTAGGTGAACTAAGTTATGGCGTTGATCCAGTTCCTGAGAGGAATTAAACTACAATTAAACTGCCATTACCGGCGGTGAGTCCAGCCCCTAAATCCCCCTGGGAGAGAGAGAGAGAGAGAGATAGAGAGAGAGAGAGAGAGAGAGAGAGAGAGAGAGAGAGAGAGAGAGAGAGAGAGAGAGAGAGAGAGAGAGAGAGAGAGAGAGAGAGACATAAACTTTAAGAGAGATGAAGAGAGACACCTGGCGGCCGCCTACACATGTTAGGGTCCTAGTGGTAATAATAGTCGTAATTTATAAAGATACTCGGCGTAGGTGTGTCAGGCGGCGACGGTGGGGAAAGGAGACAGCAGGCGTAGATGAATGCCCCCCCTGTGTTTAAAAAAAGAGATGATTCATAAGGAACCATAAACTCATAATGGCCGGGGAGAGAAGAGAGATACTCCAGCCATTATTACCTGCAAGACGCTGTTGATTTCTCCCTCAACAATATTATCATTATTTATTGTTTTATTTTTATTTGTTTATTTTTTTTTATTGAGGGGAGGGGTATCACTGGTAAAATCATCCTCCCATAATTATCGTGGAGATGTTTACTCCTCACACGATACAGGCCGATGAGGGTAATCTTGAAGGTAAATCCATCTTTTTATGATAAGGGGCCACAGTAATTCCCCAAATCTTTATAAAGTCCCAGGAGATCAGGACCTCCAACACCAGGCAGGAGAAGGAGAGGAAGGGGGGGAGGGGAGGCGGGGGGAGGGGGGAAGGCGGGAGAGGGGGAGGAGAGGGGAGTAGAGGTGATTACCGCACAACCTTACTAGAGAAGGGTGTTTACGCATGGGGAGGAGAGAGAGAGAGAGAGAGAGAGAGAGAGAGAGAGAGAGAGAGAGAGAGAGAGAGAGAGAGAGAGAGAGAGAGAGAGAGAGAGAGAGAGAACTTGAGGGGAAAATCAAGAGAAAGTGAGTTCGAGGAATATCAAGAGAAAGAAAATGACCTAGAGTGAGACATCAGAGACACAGAGAGAAAAAAAGAAAGCGAGCTCGAGAGAAAAACAAAGAGATAAAGAGAGAGAGAAAGGGATAGAAAGTAAGTTAGAGAGATCACCATAGAGACAAAAAAGAAAAAGAGATAGAAACACTGGGTTGGTCTCCTCCACAACAGGTGCCGGCACACACAGAGAGAGAGAGAGAGAAACTTTCCGCACCATCAAGCGAACAACATCAAATTCTGACAGGATATTCTCTTCATGTCTCACCTGCCACTTTATACCTCAGCCACTCAACACACTGTAATATTGAGGCTATATTATATATCTTCACTGGTTACATTCTCCAAGATATATTAAAGCCCTTAGAGGTTACATTATGTCTTATCATTATTTACAATATATCTACACGGTCCACACCACATCAGTATATTAAATGATATACGCATTATACCATCTCTCTATTATAACATATAGTATCTAATATCCACAATGTGATATACACCATACCAATATACTATCACCAGCATATATCTAGATATATCTTTGACACTATAATATCAAAGACGGCATATAACCATCATACTAATATATTCAGATATAAACCTTAAACCTTCACTCTGTTACACTACTGAATCTAATAACGGAACCAACAAACACACACACACACACACACACACACACACACACACACACACACACACACACACACACACACACACACACACACACCCACACACACTCAATAACTAGTATATTATCTCAATCCATAACAATCAAACTATCATCACCATACTCTTAATGCCACTACATACACGTACACACATACACACACCCCCCCTCAGGCCAAGTTATCTCTTAAGTCAATTTTGGTTCCATGTTAACTTGCCATGGCTCGTAATTTCGTCTTTTATGACCCCTCAACCCTGGGTGTATATTTTTATGTGCTGCCACCAGAAATTTACTGCCTGACGTGAACCCCCAGAAATGTAAAATGTGGTCTTGTCTAAAAAGGTGATATCCCCCCGCCTGCAGCCAGAGATATACACAAAGGTTTTTTTCTCTCTCTCTTTCTCCCTCTGGTCTGGTTCACCTTTCTGTCTCTTGTCCTTTTCTCTAGCTGTTTCGTTTTTGTTCTTTTAACTGTCTTTTTGTTCTTCTCTGTCTCTTTTGTCTTTTGTCTGTCTCCCTCTTTTAATTTTCTGTTTTTTCCTTTTCTATGTCTCTTTTTGTCCTTCTCTCTAACTCTTTCTATCTTTTCGTCTCGCTAATCTTCTTATTGGAACATATATTTCCTGTTCTCTCTATTTCAGTTATTAATAGTGACTTTGTAAACATTAAGTCACATAATCTTGAGAGAGATTCTACTCCTGTTCCTGTTATCTTATGGACAGGTGGCACCCCTTGGCACGCAGCTGGTGGTCATGACTGGGCAGTAGGAGCTCTAGTAGACCACCTGAGTCAAGATTACTCATTTAAGATATTGTAATATAGTGCTGGCCATTCCTCCCTGGGGCGGTGTAGACGGGGGGGGCTCAGTAAGAGGAGAAGGGATGGTGAATATCAAGGCACTAAAATTAACATTAAAGATAATAATAAAGGACTAACATCGTCATAACCTTACACAGTGAAGGAATTTGAGGTGGATGAAGCATTACATATAGTTTTTTAGAGACGAGGAATGGGAGACTGAGATCAGAATTGACATTTGATGAGATTTCAGGTTGAGGTGTTTGGAGGACAGGTGTTTCAGTGTGAGGTCCCACAAGCCACCAGGAGATGGGGTGTCCTATCTCCCGTCAGAAGGCTTGTGGATGTATATACTGGATACATGTATTATTACGTGACTGAAAACCTTGACTGAATTCTGGCTATCACTGACTGTTGTTTCGGGGCTTTCGGTGATTAAAGAACTTTTTGTGGCTACCAGTCAACACCATTAAAAGTTACCGAGTTCTTTTAACTCGTAGTGAGACTTGGTTAATTCCTCAGTTTTATTTAATGTGTCCAAACCAACATAAACTTTTTGTAGCAATCATATATTCTGTATATTGTGCTGTACAAAATTTAAAATAAAATAACAATATTTATATGATCAATTTAGCCTTCTTTTTTTTTCATTTGCTATTGTATCAGTGTATTATAAATTATACAACAACACAACATTCGTATCCGTGGATTTCAGAAATCTGACATCCGATCCACCTGGCTTATAAAATCTGGCTCGATAATATATAGCATCCACGTCTCTGTTAAACCCTGACGATGGAAATATTTCTTATCGCTATACACCGAGACTTTAGTTAACACCTTCACGAAATCATCACGGCAGTGGGTTATTCAGGAACCAAAGCAAACAAGGCGTCAACAGAAGAGATACAGGTGAGTCCATTCAGTAATTAGCTACGCCAGGTGATATCTGTTTACATTGTGTCACCTGTTGAAGGAGTGATAGAGGTGAGGCCCAGCTGCGTACACTGTATCATTTCTTGACGAACTGATAAACTCGACAAAGCACCAAACAAAAACATCCTATCAAAAGGCAAAACAAACTTCTCTCGCGGTGTAGAGCTGCAACACACATCACACGTCCTCTCCAGCAAGAACAATTTAGCAACTCAAAACATCTTAAACAATAACTCAATAGCAAGTACCTCGCCTCTATTGATCCCTGTTTGTATTATACAGCTTCTCTCGCCGTCTAACAGAGGTTGTGGGCGGCCTCTACACTATCACACCTCACTCTTCCTCTCCTCACACTATCCTCCCACATTGTTCCTCCACTTCTCTCTCTCTCTCTCTCTCTCTCTCTCTCTCTTACCTCACTCATCGTCATTTGTAATCCTCTTTTCCTGTTTTCCATCCATCCTATCCCCATGCTGACTTAATAAAAAAAAAGCAACAAGAAAAATAAATAATATTTACAGTGTTATATATACATTATTAATCTTTTTCATAACTGACTCTCGGTCGGAAATTACAATACATACATACATACATACATACATACATACATATCGGGGACTCTGAATCTTAAGGAAGTATGCAGCATATATTTGCTTTGTTTTTATTTTTTGTTTTTCCTCTGCAGGACACAGTCAAGCCGCTGTGTAGAAAGTATAAACATATTTTGGTAAAGTCTGTTTACCTGTGTCACTCCTCTCCGATATTTTAAGATTTTTCCACGGGTCATGTTTGGCTTCCAAGTCTCAATAACACCGTCAGATCGGATAAACTGGTCAGCAGTGGTCGGTCGGTTAAACTAAGTTAAGGTTAGTGGTGAAAATATCGGTCAGCCAGGGCGTGTGAGGGCAGCCGTCAACGCCTGGTTGGTATTGCGTTAACACCCGATAAAATGTTAGATTAAAGCTCGGGAGAACGTAGAGTCCAGAATATCAACTCCTGGCAGAATGTATCAACGTATGGCAGATGATATATCAATACCTGACAAAATAGATCAACGCCTGGCAGAATATCAACGTCTGGCAGATGATATATCAATACCTGACAAAATATATCAACGCCTGACAGACTATCAACGTCTGGCAGAATATCAAAGCCTTGCAGAATTTATCAACGTCTGGCAGAATATCAACACTGGCAAAATATCAACGTCTAGCAGAATATCAACCCAAGGCAGATTTATCAACGCCTGGTAAAATATATAGCAATGCCTGGCAGAATATCAACGTCTGGCAGAACAACGCCTGGTTAAACGTCAGCATCGTATCTTGATCCTCGAAACAAGACTCTTCAATTATGTCAAAACCTACTACCCAGACGATAGTGGTTAGCCCCGACTAAGGATCAAATATCAGAGAAAAGGAGAGATGGCGAGTGTAAGTGAAACGTGGGTGGCATTGACCGTAGACTTTTCCCACGTGTATCCAAGGCCTTAAAAAAAATCTACATTAAACTTAGCGAAATCTTGAGTATTGATTGGAAAATAAATTATGAAATTATTAAACAGCAAATGAAAGAGGTATTAAGAGAATATTGATAAATAATAAAGACACGGTGAATAATAAACTAAAGTAATATTAAAAACTTAAAGGGAATATTAATACAAGTTAGAGACGCTATCAGTTAATGAGTAATAATAAGAAATATATTATACGGAATTAAAAAAAAAAGATATATAATAATCCTAAAATATACATAAGATTGGAAAATTAATTAAGCGTTAGGTAATAATGAATAATAATAACTATGAATGATAGTAAAAAGGATGAATAAGAATATGTATAATCAAGAATAAGAGAATAGTCTACAATAATAACTCCAAACGTTTCAGTAAAAGACCTGAAACTTTACACATATATTACATGGCTCCCGAGGGTCAGGGCAGGAATAAAAAAAATCTTCCGCACTGAGATATCGCCACAGTGATTGCGAGAGGTGGTTATCCATGTCAGGGTAGGCAAACTGTGACAACCAAGGCTAAACTGTATATACCTAAGGTGAGCAAAGTCGGGTAATTTTACTAGTGGATAATAAAAAGGAAAAACCACAATTAAAAGTTACAGCTAAATTCACCAGATACAAATTTTCTCACTTTTGGGGGTTTAGGGAAGTAAAGCTCTGAGGTCGTGAAGTTTGTGAGGTAATAGAGGTTAATTAGTCAATTATCCTGAGGTGCCGCCTACCTGGTCTTAATACCTGGCAATGGCCGGTGATTACTAGAGTTTTGTGGGTTAAATGAGCCTTGACCCACCACCTGCTGATGACTTCCCGTGCTGACCTCTCCTGCTGACCCCCGTCTGTCGATGACCTCCCTCACCGTGCCCCTACCCCGAATAATAGTTCTTCCTCCTGATTCTCCACTTCCCCTTCTTCTTGTCTTCACACTCCTCTCCCCTCTCCACACTCACTCTCCCTACCTCTCACTACCTCTCCCCTCCCTCCTCCCTACCCCTCCACCCACCTCCCTACCCCTCACTTACTCTCCCTACCCCTCACACTCCCTACACCTCACACTTCCTACCCCTCACACTCACTCTCCCTACCTCTCACTCACTCTCCCTGCCTCTTACCTCCTCTCCCTCTCCCGGTTGGTTACTCTGATGACAAGGACCTTTTACTCCTCCTTTCACTCCTGCTCTCACTCCTCACTCTTCCTTCCACTCAACTCAACTCAGCTTCTCTTTATCCTCTATATTCAATCAACCTTCCTTTCCATCCAATCGCGACCACAGGCATCAACCAGAGACAGAGACGCTCAACGTTTCCTCTGTGTCGACTTTACGAACCCAAGAACCGTCATCAAGATGTTCTTACCAGTGAGATCAGGATTTTACCATAACAAAAAAATAATAATATCTGGCAACAAACACTAATCAGAATAGGTTTATCTAGCAATCGACTGATCACGGGTTCGTTTTCCGACCGGATTAGAGGATTGGGTGTCTCTAATCGTTCACTAGCCCTTGTGCACTCAGTAATATGTGGGTGCACTATCGGGTGCTCTTGCCGATAGTAGTTCAACCCAGCAGTATGGCAGAGCGGGAAAGGGCTTGGTAAATCCTACACACACACACATACACACACACACACACACACACACACACACAAACACACAAACACATGTATATTGTTATACAAATAAGCAGAGAGAGAGATCAAACACCGTCTTTGTCAATTCCGTTCGCCTAGAGAGGGGTTGAGAGATGACAAGGAAAAGAAAAGACATATATGACAGAGGAAGGAGAGAGAGAGGTACAAATTAAGAGAGAGAGAGAGAGAGAGAGAGGTCAAAAAGTGAGTTAGAAAAAAATGAAATATAAACAAAAAAATACTCGTAATAATATCGGATATATTATTTCACATACACATAAAGGGCTTCAAACACCACCACCTCAATCAACCCCTAAGGAAAAATTCTCATCCTGAAGAAAGACGTCAAGGCAGCCTGCAGCAACCATCTGTCAGAACATAAAGAAAAACATCTCTGGTACACGTTTCTCGTCAGCTGTTTCCTCCTGTTGTATCTGAGTCAGCAGTTTTAAGTGAGGTGTAATAATTCATACTTGTTTATGATGCCTCAGGTGTGCAACCTCTGGGAGACATAAATTTACAGGTCCCCGGAACTTAAGCTAACAAGAGCTAACTTAAGCTAACCTAACCTATGTTAAATTAATTTGTCTAAACCTAACCTATGTAAAATTAATTTGTCTAACCTTACCTATGTTAAACTTACTTAAATGTAGCATAACTTAACCCGTATTAACTTAAATATAATATTATACCCTAACCTGACTAACTTAAGACGAACCTAACACAAGAGTGAGTGAAAAATACAAACAAGAGACAGAAGGAAGCAGAGAACAAGAGAGCGAGAGACAGAGAGAGAGAGAGAGAAGAAATGGGAGGGAGATAGAGGCTTAGAAAGAGATACAAGAATAAAATGAGAGTGAAAGAAAAGGAAGAATAAACTTAGAAAGACAAGGAGATAAAACAAAAAACGGAAACATAAAAAGAAAGATAAAAGAAAGATACCTATAGACAGAGAGAGAGGCAGACAGAGAAACACAACGACACCCCACACCTATGACAGCTATAACTATAATGTTTGTGAATTAGAGTTGGTAGTGTTTAGTGTCCAGTGCTGATCTCTCTCTCTCTCTCTCTCTCTCTCTCTCTCTCTCTCTCTCTCTCTCTCTCTCTCTCTCTCTCTCTCTCTCTCACTCTCTCTCTCTCCACAAAAATTTTCCTCCCGGCAATTCCTTTCCATTTCTTCCTTACCTATTCACATTCTTCCTTATCCTCCTCTCCCTCCTCGCCACTCCACACATAACACACTCCGTTCCACCCTCTATTCTCTTCTTTGCCCTACCTCCAAAAAAAAAAGTAAAATAAGAGACAAAGACTAATAGTACCCTCACCACTCCACCCGGAATTAATGGATGATAAAATATCCCCCCCCAGGCTCTTAATGAAGGCAATATCAGAGGTTCATCAGTCTTGAAAAAAAAAGTACGCCTAGATGGAGGCTTTGTATCTGAACCGTGACGTGAAATGTTCCAG
This sequence comes from Homarus americanus, assembly GCF_018991925.1. NCBI lineage: Eukaryota > Metazoa > Arthropoda > Malacostraca > Decapoda > Nephropidae > Homarus > Homarus americanus. The sequence goes on along the minus strand of NW_024720811.1, from coordinate 3,799,858 downwards.
TGTAAATAAGTAAAAATTAGAAAAAAAAAATTAACTGTAAATTTAAATCTTTTTATTATTATTATTATTACTTTTGTTCTTTTTCTTTAAGGATAATGTTTGTGAATTAGAGTTGGGTATAATGTCCAGTGCTGATCTCTCTCTTCTCTCTCTCTCTCTCTCTCTCTATCTATCTATCTATCTATCTGTTATCTATCTATCCTCTATCTGATCAATCTGGATAGACTCACCTGGTCTAAAGGACAGGTACGGGCCCCTGGTGACGTGAAACAACACAGAAGAGGTCCTGTTTGGCGTCTATCGATCGAACGGCTAGGGTCAGTATTGATAATAGTCAGAACGACGATTAATCTCTCAGTCGGGTCCTAGAAAGGGGACTATGGTGGTAGTGGTGGTGTGTGTGTGTGTGTGTGTGTGTGTGTGTGTGGTGTGTGTGTGTGTGTGTGTGTGTGTGTGTGTGGGTGGTGGGTGGAATGAGGAAGGTAGTGGTAAGGGCCTCAGGGTGGCGTCACCAGGTGGTCCTTTCAATCCAACATCAATTAGCACGGGGAATTCTACGACCCTCACACTGCATAAGTGAAGACTGGCAGGACTGAGAGGGAGGTTACCACGGTGCCGGTTTATTGGAATACATACCAACAGTCAATACACAGATCACCCGGAGGAAAGTAAAGATGGTAACGTATCTCTGTTAGCCCCGTAATAGACATTTAAATACTTCAATACAGCGAAATATAACTAAAAATGAACTTGGAGAACAGTGAGAACTTTGATTGGGTGGTCAAAGGAGAGGTTTATAATCTTGTTCGGCCTGAAGACCAGTGACCCAAACACAATTAAGATCCGGGAGAGGAATCGAACGACTAAACCTCATCTAGGATATCGAGAGCAAGAGGCTGAGGAGTTATTTACAGTAGCAATGACAACAGCAGGAGGTCAGTGTGTGGGGGGATGTCTTAGGGTCGAGCTGTAAGAAAGGACGAGAACAGAATAACAAAATAGAAAACAGGGTCAACAAAAATCATTTATGTTGTGTGTGTGTTTGTGGGAGTATGAGGGGGGAGTTATTGGAACGTGAGTGAGGAGGAGGAGACTTGTATAGCGGGAGAAGAGCGGCCGGAAGATGACCCAATGTGGGTTTTTCCTGCTGTTGAGTTTTAGATGTTTTCATAGTGTATAGTGACGTCATACCCAGCCAGTCATGTAACACTCTTCTCTCTCTCTCTCTCTCTCTCTCTCTCTTTAAAACTTCTTTAGTTACTTCCTTTCATACCAAAGAAAGTTCTTTATCATGTCACCTCACCAGCCTAACCTAAGCTAACCAAACACACCATTACCTCCTTTGCTGTGCCTTAGAGAACCTCCTTTAGTTCAGGTTAGAATAAACACGCACAGCGACAGACACCACACACACACACACACACACACACACACACACACACACACACACACACACACACACACACACACTGTAGAAGCAGTGTGTGGTCTGTATATGACACCTGAAGGAGACGAAGCCAATTTGACGGAGACAGTGGGAGAACACCTAATGAGGGGAAGTGACCTCGTTAAGGGGAAAATTGTCGAGGGGTAAAGACGGTGAATGAGTGAGCGAGTGAGTAAATGAGTGAGTGAGTGAGTGAGTGAGAGAGGGTCAGGCAGTTATTCAGTGAAAGGGTGAGTGAGGGGAATGAATAGGTGAATGAGTGAAGATAATGAGTGAGTGAATGAGGGGAGGAGGAGGAGGAGGATGAAAAGGGACAGATGGTTGAGGGGAGATGATTTTTTTATAGTGTCTATGGAGAGAGATGAGAGGCTGTGTGTGTGTGTGTGTGTGTGTGTGTGTGTGTGTGTGTGTGTGTGTGTGTGTGTGTGTGTCTAAAGTGCGACAATCGGGTGGAAAGGTTTAAGAGGGTAAAGGTTCATCACCACACACACACACACACACACACACACACACACACACACACACACCCCAGTGCTAATGAACGTTTTTCACCAACATCTTGTGACGCGAGGCTCCAGTTCATAGCAGGATGCGGAGGCTTCATGAGGTCAGTGACACGGAGGCTTCATAAGTCACAGTGACACGGAGGCTTCATAGGACAGTGACACGGAGGCTTCATTAAGTCAGTGACACGGGCTTCATTAAGTCAGTGACACGGGCTTCATAGTACAGTGACACAGGCTTCATTAGGACAGTGACACGGAGGCTTCATAAGGATCAGTGACAGGCTTCATGAGGTCAGTGGCACGGAGCTTCATAAGTACAGTGACACGTGGGCTTCATTAGAGTCAGTGACACGGTGGCTTCATAAGGACAGTGACACGGAGGCTTCATGAGGACAGTGACACGGAGGCTTCATAAGGACAGTGACACGGAGGCTTCGATAAGTCAGTGACACGGAGCTTCATTAGGACAGTGACACGGAGGCTTCATAAGGACAGTGACACGGAGGCTTCATAAGGACAGTGACACGGAGGCTTCATGAGGCAAGAGGCTTCATGTTTCTAATATCTCTTCAGCCAGGAAGAGTTCCATTAGCCATAAGACGTCTCTATTTCCCCGAGCAACGATAAACAGCTCTCTCTCTCTCTCTCTCTCTCTCTCTCTCTCTCTCTCTCTCTCTCTCTCTCTTAGTCATCTTTTGCTTATTCTCTCGTTTTCTTTCTTTCTTATTTTCTATCAATTCTTTAGACAGATTCGCTAAAGTATTGTAAACTCCTTAAACAGCATCCCAACCCACTTAAACAGCATCCCAACCCACTTAAACAGTATCCCAACCCACTTAAACAATATCCCAACCCACTTAAACAGCATCCCAACCCACTTAAACAGCATCCCAACCCACTTAAACAATATCCCAACCCACTTAAACAGTATCCCAACCCACTTAAACAGCATCCCAACCCACTTAAACAGCATCCCAACCCATCAAACAGTATCCCAACCCACTTAAACAGCCTCAACAGGAAGACTTATCACACCCCCCCCCCTCTACCCACCTGGAGTCTCTCCCAAAGACCGCGGATACAGAAGCCTTCACCTTAAGAACAGTTTCACGGTTCGCCCACAAACCTTTACGATAAATCTCAATTCCCATTATATAAGTGACGGCCGAGAGGTTATCTTTTGATCTGTTAGTCATATTTTGGGGGATGAAGGGCTCATAACACGAGGAAAGTCTGGGGCCCGCTAGTTTATCTGGCTTTATGTAAGTTCCTGCAACTGTTGCTGACTCAGTGGTTGTGGGGTGTGTGAAGGAAGAGTGGGAGATGGTGTAGGGGGAGTGTCAGAAGGTGTTTGAGGTTGGTTGTGGTGTATAAGAAGACGTGATGGTGTGGAGAGGAAGTGTAAGTGGGGGTGGTTAGAGGTGGTAGGTTGTGGAAACGAAAGAGTAACAAAATAGCTGTTCAATCAGAGCTTCAGACAGGGTGAACAAGTCTATGTGTTGGGTCGATATGTAACACAGAAGTAGCTACAGTGCTCATGATAAAACTGAAGGACATTAGCTTTGTGTTGCTGATTCAAGAGGGTGATGGGGTCTATTCTCGGTGATTGGGGTCTAGTCTCGGTGATTGGGTCTAGTCTCGGTGATTGGGGTCTAGTCTCGGTGATTGGGGTCTAGTCTCGTGATTGGGGGTCTAGTCTCGGTGATTGGGGTCTAGTCTCGGTGATTGGGGTCTAGTCTCGTGATTGGGGTCTAGTCTCGGTGATTAGGGTCTAGTCTCGGTGATTGGGGTCTAGTCTCGGTGATTGGGGTCTAGTCTCGTGATTGGGGTCTAGTCTCAGTGATTGGGGTCTAGTCTCGGTGATTGGGGTCTAGTCTCGGTGATTGGGGTCTAGTCTCGGGGCTAATATGTGGTAATACAAGTAGAAAGAGTTAAGAGTTGATGATCAGAGAAAGAGAATCTAATTATCACTGACTCTTAGAGGTTATAAGAGAGTCAGGGGACATAAAGTAGTCAACTAAACACAGTATGCTTGATCATGCTATAAACTACATGAAGTAATTTAAGCTCCTGTCTATATACAAAATAAAAATTACAAACAAGTATTATTTTTTACCATGTCCCGTCACTCCAAAAGAGACATTGAAACCGAGATATTTGGGACAGATTTCGAGGGTGGATGAAGTATAGTATGTAAACCACTGTACTTCATCGAGCTTCAGACGGGAGACAGTCCAGGGTGGTGATCATTATCAAGTTCTAAATACGTCAGGTCAGTCAGGTAGGAACAGGAGGTAAAAAGCATAAACCAGAACCCACCCTCCTCACCTCACCTCACTCACCTCACCTGCAAACATCAACATATCTATACTCCCCATCTCGTATCCATCCCTGTCACTCCTTTTCAAAAAAAATATTTCACTCATTAAAACTTTTCTTCATTGATTTCAACTTTTCCTCTCCTCTCCCCACTTTTTTTCCAAACTTTTACCATAATATTTACACTCATTGCCATATGCAAACTTTTTTTTTAACCCCTTCTATCGTATTCACATTGTTTCTACTATTTCCCCAGACTTTTCCCATCGTATTTACACCCTCTACTATGTTTAAACTTTTCCAACCATGTCAGATCGCCTTATACAGAATTGGAGCATTTTCCTTCTGTGTCTAGTTCCTTCTTTACTTCCTTCTTTCTTTTCTCCCTTCCTTCATTTCTTCTATTCCTTCCTTCATTTGTATATAGTTTTCCTCGGTAGGGCCCTCACCATCTGTCAACTCATTCCATACAGTCAGTTGTGTCTTATGACCGAACCCCTTCCACTCTGTGCCTCCCATTACGTGTCCAAAGTCCTCTTAAGAGTCTTCCCCCATGATCAAGAGCCCCAAGAGTTCTCCTCCAGGTCTTAAAATGTGTTATAATACCGAAAAAAGTCTTACCAATTTTAGGATACCTTTTACATTCCACAAACCGACTAGCCATTAAAAAAAAATCAATAAGGAAAGTAAATAAATCAAGAATATTTGAAAGAGAGAAACATACGTATGGAAAGGGAATAAATTAATAAACTGAATGAAAGGAAAGAAGTTGAAAGTTACTGAGTAGCTGAGTAGAGGACCTTTGACAGTGGTAAAAGAGGGAGAGATTTGTTAGTCAAGTCTGCCCCTTCAAGAGCCGTCTAGTACCTCCTCTAGATGACTTATTTCCCTCACGCCCACCACGTCAACATCACCCTCCCTCCCTCCCTCCCTCCCTCGACCCCTATAACTTGATACTGCTACTGTTGTGGTTGTTGTGGTTGCTGTTACTGATACTTCTGGTGTTTTACTACGAATAATTTTGCTGTTTTACCATGAATGCTTTCGCTGTTTTTTTATTACTGCTGTTATTGCTGTTTATACCGCTGTTGTGATATCTCCTCACTTAACTTCTTTCATTTCTGTTGTATATTGTTCTTCACATCTTCTTAACACCGCCAACACCACCAGGACCTCACCTCCTGAAGCCGCGAGCACCTATAAGTGTGTCTCGGATTACCTGCCTTGTGGCGCCATTATATGTGTCTGTGTAACAAGGTCTTCATCTCATATGATAACATTATTTCGTGCTATAATGGGCTGACTAAAGTGGCTTATTATTATACATTTACATCCTATATTACATACCTGGTTTTTTTACTGTAATTAGTGTACACAGGTAGGCTATACAGTCACCAAAACAGAATCCCCAGTTTTCATTGTCATATTTCATGTTTGTTTTTTTACCTTACATATATTATTTTTGTCTTTTAAATGTCAAATTAATCTCGAAATTTTCAAATAATTTTTAACAGATGTAAGAGATCGAATGTATTTTATCTTATATGGAAAAAATAGAGCTTATTATATATATCTAAATTACAATAAACATCGTCATTGTGATTTATTATAGAACATTTCCAGCATTTGAGTCTCGCTGTTCACTCATGGAAATAATAAAACACAAATATCCTCAAATTAGGTCAGATTCAGACCAGCGGTATTTTCAGTAACTCTGGCTTCAAACATTTCTTTTTTCACTTCTGCTTGAAAACCAGTGAGCCGAGATTAACCAAAGCTGACCATGTCAAATATAACAAAATATAACATAATACCATTTTCGGTAAAACAAGTTTGGTTCATTTCAGAAAGGCAAGTTTTAAAACCCTAAAGTCATTACATTTTCCCCAGCTGCCCAGGATGATTTTAATTCGTACAGAAGGTAATGGATTTTTATTTCAATTCTCTTTTACCTTTACATGTATATTATTTGTGTCATATTCTGTATCAGTTGTAATAGATATTATTTGTGGGTACGGAGTTAATGCAAGTCTCTACATTTTTATTTTGTGTTTCAGGTTGACGCATGTTTTAAGTTGACGCATGTGTTAGGTTGACGCATGTTTTAGGTTGACGCATGTTTTAAGTTGACGCATGTTTTAGGTTGACGCATGTGTTAGGTTGACGCATGTTTTAGGTTGACGCATGTTTTAGGTTGACGCATGTTTTAGGTTGATGCATGTTTTAGGTTGACGCATGTTTTAGGTTGACGCATGTTTCAGGTTGATGCATGTTTTAGGTTGACGCATGTGTTAGGTTGACGCATGTGTTAGGTTGACGCATGTTTTAAGTTGATGCATGTTTTAGGTTGATGCATGTTTTAGGTTGACGCATGTTTTAGGTTGATGCATGTTTTAGGTTGACGCATGTTTTAGGTTGACGCATGTGTTAGGCTGACGCATGTTTTAGGTTGACGCATGTTTCAGGTTGACGCATGTTTTAGGTTGACGCATGTGTTAGGTTGACGCATGTTTTAGGTTGACGCATGTTTTAGGTTGACGCATGTTTTAGGTTGAACTATTTGTTACGGTGTCTGGCAGATTAAAATTAAAGTCACACACACACACACACACACACACCCACGTGTACAAAATCCATATTCATTATACAGGTGTAAATATATATGCAAAACAGTCCATCTGACACATATTCTGCAGCAGTGAAGCGAACGTCAAATTCTTAAATCATTTTCCTTTAGAGTAACGCGCCATGTAGCTTCTGAATTGTGAAATACAGTTTAATTACTTTCTATGTGTAAGAGGATGTATACAGCCACGTCAAAAGTATACTGGTGACGTATTAGAGCCTCCCCTCTTTGATTGGTCGGCACAGGCTCTCGTCCCCAGGTATATTGATGACGTATTTGGGACTCCTCTCATTGATTGGTCGGCACAGGTTCTCGTCCCCAGGTATATTGATGACGTATTTGGGACTCCTCTCTTTGATTGGTCGGCACAGGCTCACGTCCCCAGGTATATTGATGATGTGTTAGGGATTCCTCTCTGTGATTGGTCGAGAAGGTACACACGTATTCAAGCATGTTTGATGGAGGGTTTAAGACTCTCTCCTCTGACTATTCAACACCTACGAAGGGGTGAGAGAGAGAGAGAGAGAGAGAGAGAGAGATGACTATTGAAAGCAAGGGACAGTAATTTAACAAGAGCCAAGTAAAACACACCTGGCCTTACAGGTAGATAAAAAGCCCCCATGACACTCGCGGATCAGGAAATTTACGGAAATAAATGAGGGGAAATTATAAAAAAAGAGAGATAAAAACTAATCAGAGAACTAACGCATCTTAACTAGGGAAGTAAATAATTAACAAACAGGTAGAAATTAAAGGGAAATTATACATCTCAGAGGGGAAAAAAATATTACAAAATCCAGGGGGAAAAGGGGTGAAGGAGATTATATATCATAGACGGTGAGAAATAATCAGAAAGAATGAGAAAGAATATTTTACATCGTGAAGAGGACATAGGAAGGGGGAAGTGAGAAGGGGAGGATGGGGGGAAAGTGACAAGGGAAGTGAGAAGGGGAGGATGGGGGGAAAGTGACAAGGGGAAGGTAGGGAGGGATAGTAGGAGAAGTGATAGGGAAAGTAGGGAGGGGGATAGTAGGGAATTGAAGTGACAAGGGAAGGGTAGGGGAGGATGATGGGGAAGTGACAGGGAAGGTAGGGGAGGGATAGTAGAGAAGTGACAAGGGAAGGTAGGGAGGGATAGGGGGAAAGTGACAAGGGGAAGGTAGGGAGGGGAAGTGACAAGAGGTTAGGGTGGGCAGGACCATGAGTGAGAGACAGTAAAGGATAGTAGGGAAACATGGATGATGGAAACGCACTCAAAATACAGCCAATATTACATAACATTACAAAAACCTGAATCTCTCGTGTCAACCCATTTTTAAAACATACAGTATACTTCAATTACAGCATCCCTCCACACCCACCCCCCCCCCCTTCCAAAAAGCTACTTATTTACTTTAAAACCATTACGAAAACTTACTTAGATTTCTGTCAAGATTACTTTAAATTTAAGAAAGAAAGAAATAATTTAAAGTCTGTTTAACGTTACTTACATTAGAGATGAAAGAGGTTAAATAACTGTTTGAAGACTCTCTCTCTCTCTCTCTCGCTCGCTCTCTCTCTCTCTCTCTCTCTTTATTCGTTCACTGTTATCTCTCCATTCTGTTTTCAACTCTATTTCCCTGTCTGTCTCTCCTTCCATGTTGACCTCTCAATCTGTACACATATCTCTCATTCTCTGTTCGTATCTCTCATTCTCTGTTCGTATCTCTCATTCTCTGTTCGTATCTCTCATTCTCTGTTCGTATCTCTCATTCTCTGTTCGTATCTCCTCATTCTCTGTTGCATCTCTCATTCTCTGTTCGTATCTCTCATTCTCTGTTCGTATCTCTCATTCTCTGTTCGTATCTCTCATTCTCTGTTCGTATCTTTAATTCTCTGTTCGTATCTCTCATTCTCTGTTCGTATCTTTCATTCTCTGTTCGTATCTCTCATCCTCTGATCATATCTCTCATCCTCTGATCATATCTCTCATCCTCTGATTATATCTCTCATTCTCTGTTCGTGTCTCTCATTCTCTCTGTTCGTATCTCTCCTTCGTCTGCACTTCTCCTTCTCTCTCTCTCTCTTTACCCTTTTCTCTCCGTGCTCGATATAAATAATGAGAAGGACAGAAGAAAAACACATCAATACCATCTCAATTTTGTTTCCATATTTACCATAGTTAACATCTTCAATAAAACTAAATAAATAACTAAATAAATAAATAATCACACGAGACTCCAAGATACAAAATAAATTATATTAAAAAAAAAATTAAATTCGCCGTATAATTCCCTCTCTTAGCCATGCTATTTAGACCAACTGCTTCATAAACTAATTCGGAAATGTTACCTGCTACATCGTATATGCTAATTGGAAGGTAATTAAGATTAACGCAAACTGATTCTTTTGGGGAGGCTTCTAATGCAGTAATTAATGTGCATGATTACCTTTATAGGAGTTTTTTATCCTCTAAAAGGTAATTAATATGTAGTTTTATATTCAAAGCTTTGGGTTATAGAAGCTGTATTGCGTGTAAAGGTTCTATTGGTGTATGTATGTATGTATGTATGTATGTATGTATGTATGTATGTATGTATGTATGGTTTAATATGGAAGGTTACTATGTTAAGCTTATTAAATATTATTCTTCCCTATACTAATTAACAGTATCGTAAGTGTGTTTGTTTTGAAGATGTTGGTGTATATATGTTTACTACTCACAAACTACACACACACACACACACACACACACACACACACACACACACACACAAATATAACCTCATCTTCCTCCCGGTGACAAAGGCTCTACACCTGTTACGTAAGCCACTACACCTATTAAATAAGACACTACACCTGTTAAATAAGTCACTACACCTGCTAAATAAGTCACTACACCTGTTAAATAAGCCACTATACCTATTAAATAAGCCACTACACCTGTTAAATAAGACACTACACCTGTTAAATAAGCCACTACACCTGTTAAATAAGCCAATACACCTGTATAAGCCACTATATCCGTTAAATAAGCCCCCACACCTGTCAAATCAACGAAAACACCTGTTGAATTAGCACTGTCGCCCCCATAACACTACTGTAGCACTGTAACGCTGTAATAGATAGATCAATCCATCAGGTGATAAAAGTTAGGTCATCCCATCACAGGCAGGTCGGAGTGAGTGATTACCCTGACGCAAGTTGGGTCAGGGGAATGTGGGAGCTGAGAGAGAGAGAGAGAGAGAGAGAGAGATGTTCTGAGAGTTTGAGAAAGTAGTGTAAGATCGGATCATACGACAACAACGCAACACAACAGAATACAACACAACGTAACAAAACAGACCACAACACAACTATACAGCTACACAACACAAAAACAAAACACAACGCAATATACGACAACACAACAAAACACAACAACACACACTACAACACAACACAACAACACAACAAAACATAACACAACACAACACAGTTCACTTCATGTTTTCTGGAGGGAGAAAAATTTATGGCCCGAATTTGTAACCTCAAAAGACTTGAGTTAAAGTCCAGGAAAATAAGTTGTGTCTCAGATAACAACTTTATAAACCCAGCAATCTTTAGTCCACCTTTACCTCCACACACACACACACACACACACATACAGAATTGTTAGGTGTGTGTGTGTGTGTATCATGGCCACTTCAGGTTCAAGAACTTTCCTATTTACCGTAGATAAAAACTTGGCATCGAACGTCAAAAGGCAGAAACTTATCCCGCCAAACTTTCAAGGGAAATTATAATTCACTTCAAAGTTCACAATCTCTCTGAGGCTCTGGTCTGCCTCCGAGGAAAAACACTTTGAAGTTAAAGAGAAAGTGACTATAGGTGAGCGAGCGAGGAGCAGGACACGTGTGGGCGGTGTGAGATGGTTTCTCCAGCTCTCAGACGCCTGCCTAGGTCAGCCTTAGTGTTTGTGAATTTCTACTTAGAGGTGACTAATCCAAGCCAGTTCACAATATGCCATTTACCGCCACCTCACTCCGTATAGTTGAGATTCTAAGCTAATATTTTCAACAGAATTGTATATTTGTTGATAAAATCCTCAAACAAGGTGATTAACTAGATGGAGGAGGCTGTTAGGATGATGGACAGTCGAAATACCCTCCGTCGCTGGGTGATTTCTACGCCAGAAGTTTCCCGGATCATCTCAGAAGTTTAAGAAGTTCACTATTAGGTTTATTAACACTACTAATATTTTTTTCTTCCTCTCTTTTATTCCACTTGTAACCTTTTTGTTGGTGTCTGATACCGACCCGTGGTACACAAAGTCACAAATATGTAATCTTCCTAAGAATGGATACCTTGGCGTGTTGTTGTCAAGTTGAATGTTTTATCACAAGATGCACAACTGATTGGGTTATCCGCCTCACTATTCAGAGTCTGGCAATTCAGTATCTTTAATTATTATATAAGAAAGAAAATATCTTCACAGGATTTATAGTGATGATAGTTTGGAGATAAAGTATTAAATATATTCAAACTATAGAACTAGTCTGTGAATATTATAGACATAGACTAAGCCAGCCATACCTCTCTTACCCATAGCCACTCTTCGGGTTATCTTAGCTCGTCAACAGTTATAACAAAGACTAAATTGATAACTGGAAATATGAGAGCGTCTCGATAATATTATGACCACATTACAATTTGCTTCTAAAATGACTGAAACAAAACCTGAACGATATGACTCTTGCATCATTTATAACCCTCCTTCAGAGAACTTTCCTCCACAACATCTATATTTCAGTACGGGTTGAGTAAGCTTCAAATGGTTCGTTAATGTCACCGTGATGGAACATGTATGAAGTGAGGTAAATAAGTCTCCTGGTGAAGCAACACTTGATAACTGTACCTCAAGAATTATCGAAGTAGATCAACACCCATACATACATCACTGATATATCTCTCCTTATTTGCAATATATTTCCTCATTATTATCTTTATATTTTGTTTGTCATTGTTTACAAATACTACTTAATTCCCAAACCACCATAAACCACCACGAGATATTACATATAGAAAACCTGACCTCCCAGTGAAGTCTACCTAATTTAACCTAACCTAACTTAATCTAACCTAACTTAGCCAAATCAAGTCTACCTGAAGATCAAGAATTAAAATGGAGAGAAAGAAAGAAAGAAAGAAAGAACCAACCAACGCTGACGTGACTTAATGAATGCAAGTAAAAATGTTTCACGTTTCCACCAGAGTTTAAAGTGCAACAGCAGTGTGGCAGTAGCCGGGCATGCAAGCTCTCATAAGCCACGGCGATGAACTACGAGGTACTATCAACTCGATATGCATTGTTAAACACCACCAGAGAGACGATATATAAGGTAAAAGGTGTTAGGTGGAGGATCAAGTCGGCGGAGGGTTCAGAGTGTTTTACAGGGATTTAATACTATATAAAAATAAATAAAAAATAAATAGCCTCATGAAACAATAGGATTCAATACGTTTTTATTTAGTTTATTATTTATTACTCTATTATTATTTTATTATTTACTGTTGTTTTATGAATCAAGGACTTTTACATTTCATTTGATAAGGTATTATTTTTGTATACGGTCTTGTACTCCTAATTCAATCGTGATTTATAATATATTGTGTACTATTAACTGTGTTTATTGTTTTCCATACTCTGCCTGCGATTAAAAACTAATTCTAATATCATAAAGGATTATGGAACGTATTCCAAGTGAGAGATAGAGAGAATTCAGAGTGAGTGAGTGAGTGAGTGAGTGTATTTACATAATTTTTGACCTGTGGACTTTGTTTTTGTATCGATCTGAGTCTTTCCTTATAGTACAAATATGAATCTTGTTCTGTAAGTTTATTAGTGAGTAACCTATTGTCACTCTAAGAGCCTGAGCGAACTAGTGAGGAGTTATGTTCCTTCAAGTAGTGTGTGTTCAGCTGAAAGACTGGAGGATTTACTGACTTCTAACTTCTTTTTTCCAAGATAGAGAAATATGATATATAACACAGAAAGTGGTTCAGAATTCTTAGTGTGTCTGAGATTCTTATGGTGGAGAGGAAGCCCAGCTGAATGTTACTGTGAGTGTTTTTACGTTTTTATTGTGGTTTTAGTCTTTTTTTATGTGCACGAGTAAGTAGCGGTGTGAACGATGAGCTGCCGAAGTGTGTGTGTGTGTGTGTGTGTGAGAGAAAATATGGTCAGGCTACGTTACAAATTGTGCTTATTTCCTCGCTTGTACTAGTACTCTCTACAACACATATTATGTATCGTGCTACAACAGGACTTTAATCACCTCCCTCCAAGAAAGTGTCCTCAGCATCTTAATGGCATGACCGGTAATTGACATTATCTGGATCGATGAATATTCATTCTCTTCTATTACCCATCTCTGTCCAGCTAATTACCAAGAGTAAATTAGACTCTTAATGTTATTGGCAGTTTGTTTCCAAAGTTAAAGTGAGTTGACTTAGTCGTGTGATTCTCAACTTTATTACACAGTGGCGGAGTCTCGCAGGAATATTCGCAGTCCCTTCCCGCATGTGTACGTAGCCCCTGCAGGATGACAGAGTGATTCATTAACACAGAACCTGAAGCTCTTAAGTGATGGCATAAAGCGTGTGAAAAAGAAATAACAACTAGTAGGGCGATGCAGTCTCTTACACGCTCTCTCTCCTCCTCTTAAGAATATATCATAAAAGTGGTTCAGGGTTAATATATTAGGAGGTAGAGTGAGATATACAGAGGAGAGGTGGAGCGGCGGATATTAGTGTCAGGGAGATGCAGTATAGCTGGCCGGGGACGCTGGGGAACACTTATTGGAGTTATGGCGCCAGGGAGGGAGAGACGCCTTAACCCACCACCTTAAATAACATGTCTTTATTTTGAGATATTCACTTATGAGACATTTTTTTTTAACACATTTACAGACATAATTTACACATTTACAGTAGCTGTGTCAGGTGTATAGGTGTCAGTATCATGGTGGGATGAGACACGTATCTTCATCTAGACTATTAAACAAGTTTCTCTGGGTTCTTATGTTTACGTCCTGAATACCTGGGCGTGACACATTATGCACGTCTGCATCTTACATGTAGCTCCTGCAGAATTATAATCAAGGGTGTAACTAAAACATACTAGGTAAGATAAACTTATACCCAGGTACACAAGATGTCCTGTGTACTTACTGTAAAAGTGTGTGTGTGACGAACTTAGTTGAGGCAGCCATGAAGAATATAAGGAATTATTTTCCATATAATCAATGAATTTGTTTTTGTTTTTTCAATTGCGGGACATCTGGTGACACTACCAAACCTTGTCTTAATGTGTATATAACCATGGCTGCAGTGAAGGTAACAAGTAAATAATAATAATGATTGATAGACAGTGTTTTGAACTGACGGCACACCATGGTAGACAGTGGCGTGATGGTCAGCCTTTACTTTACTAAGCTTTAAAAATATGTATCAATATGTAATTGGTATGGGATGGGATCAGACACCTAGTGGGGAAATATTTAAGACAAAAATACTGTATACATTTACAGATTGTTTAAATGGTTTAGTAATGTAGCCATCGGAAATTAACAGGTAAAAAATAATTTAACTTTGTACGGTTTGGGCTACACCTGGGGGGGGGGGGCACAGATCATACCGCTCCTCCCTCCTCAAACACTAAAAAACACACGGACACACCATTTAGGATAACTATAAAACTAAAAAATATGCTAAAATACAAATTAGGACCACACACGCATTTCACATTTCACTATACTGGATGTTACATAGCTACATATCATTAATGTATTTTTGCACAGTTAGTTTTTAGGTAGTGTATTTTCAATGATATACTAATTATTATTATTATTATTATTATTATTATTATTATTACACACACACAAATGCATCTAAACTTTCACCCCACTAAGGTCAACAAACATTCACATGAATATGTACTCATGTACACGACTGCACATCCCCCAGACACAAGTCGAACACGCTCAGCAGCCGGTGTAGCAGCACCACCAACAACAGAAACAGTAACAATTACCGCACCAGAAAGAGTAACAGTAACAGCAGCAGGAACAGCAACAACAACAACAGAAATAGCAGCATAATTCTCGCAGCTGTTCTGTTCCTCTATTTTTCCCACCATTCATTAGTTCCGGGTGGTGCACTTGACTACCGCGGCCTGAGGCAAAATATATAAATTCTTTAAGGAAGTAAATTACACACTTCATGGTCTCCTGCTTCCTCAAACGGGCTTTGGTATATCAGCCGTGAATTCCTCAATTGTAAAAGATATGGCATTCAATTAACCCGTGTGAAAAGTGTCGTATCCTCCCGCTGCATGCTGGAACTCTCGATGAAATTGGAGTTTCAGAAAGGCGACGAAATTTGTGGAGTAAATTACTTGAACTGCCTTCAAGGTATTCTGAGAGGAGCTGCACTTACTCTGATGGGGTTCAAATGCTTAGGGGAATATATATATATATATATATATATATATATATATATATATATATATATATATATATATATACACACACACACACACACACACACACACACACAGATCATCTCAGGGGAAATTTGGTGGCAGGATCCTAACGTATAACAATGAGACGCTGCACAGAGTCCATACTGTTTGAGACTGGTGGGTGGGCTGACACCAGCTGACAGTGTTTTGAGCTAACAACACACTACAGTAGACCATGTTGTGAGCTGAGGTCACACCATAACAGACAGTGTTGTGAGCTGACGACGACACACCATAACAGACAGTGGGATGATGGTCTGTCTTTCTATCTGCCCACTTTCTTCCTCCAAACTTAAACTCCTTCACTTTTGCCTCCATTTTACAGCCATTTTCTTTAACCTCGTTTTCTCTATAAATTTCATCTTCTTTATATCATTTTATTCCCCGTCTGTGTCCAATCAAAATCTTTTACTCATGGGTACAGTTGTGGGCGAAATTCCCTGGACTCTCTTGGCAATTTTAATATCAATTTATCCTACTTTTTTATATATTGCAGTGTTTCTCATTTATGTTGATATTTTTATTTAATTTACAGCCCCTCAAGCAGATGCCAGACATTGATAAAAATGTCCAAAGAATTACGCCCACAACTGTACACTACTTCGACTATTGATATAAAGATAAATTTCAATGGTACTCTCAGGTGTGTAAATTGTTAAATAGTTTCTTATCAATGGCTTCTAAAGTATCAACATAACACAGATAATTCTTTCACTGTATGATGCGATTCTAATGATGATTCTTCAACTGTGTATCTAATAGTTTCCAATCCTGTATAAGTGTTACCGATCTGTAATCTATTGCAACATGTAATTCTGACGTAACCAACCAATTAGACGTTTGTGTTATCGACTAAAAACATTACAAAGATATCGAGAGAAAGAAAGGCCTGGGACTGCAGTCAAGATTGCACGCACGTATGCAAATTTTACTAGCAACAAAGAGATGGTGATGAGCGCACGTAAAAGAGAGGTAAAAGATTATTTGACTGAAAAGAAATGCAAATGAAGGCAGTGTGTGGATGATGAGGATTCAAGAAAAGAGCGACAGATACGAACGACGTGATGAAGACCCAACTCTCCCTCTCTGTGGCTGGCGGTGAGACGTCAATGCTCCCTCGAAAACTGGCCTAATATAAACTCATTTGGGCGGAGGTGTTGCATTATCTGGGTCTTCATATACCCGTCCGTCTGTTCGTCTGTCTCTCCCTCCGTCCGTCCCTCCACCCGCCCCCCCTCCGTCCACCCATCCATACATTAACACTAGATTATCCAAACATTATTGAACAGTGCCTCGGATTGCCACATACCTACTACATATTATCCCACATACCTACTACATGTTATCCCACATACCTACCACATACTTACTACATACCTAATACATACGTACCACACACCCAGATACATACGAACCACACACCTGCCACATACCCACCCAATAGTATGTGGAACAACATTACCTAACCTTCAGTATATTCAGGTTAGTTCAGTTTCGGTGCCTTTATACTTTTGAACAACTTTCCAAATTCTGAACACACAATGAAATAGTCAGATAGTGGGGGAGCATTACATAACGTCTCACTCCTTGAAATTTAATTACAGGATAGTGTTTCATGTTGATTTGAATTTCATGTTATTACATTACAGAAATTATGTTCAATTGGAAGAAACTTTATAGAATTACATTTAATTGTATTTCCTATTAAGAGTTGTATGATAGTGAGTTGGATTATATTTGTTATAGTAAGTCTTATTATCATAATTACATTACTTAACATTGCATAGGATTAATTACACAACTTTACAAGATTAGCTATAATAATTAGTAACATTACCTTGCATTACTAATTAGCACATAATTAATTACATACATATATAAAGATACATTACACTAATCACACTAATTCCAATTACATTAAATTTCGTTCCAATAATTACGAACATCGCATCGAATTACATTACATTAAATAAATATATAACACTAAAACTTTCTCCATTTCGATTGCGTTGTATTAAACAAGAAAGAAAAACTATTATTTTTAGGTGTTGCGGGGGGGAGGGTTAGTGCTAGAGGGTCGGTGGAGGTAGTAACACACACACACACACACACACACACACACACACACACACACACACACACTTAGGAAAAAAGTTTAAAGTACATTACACGAGAGTATCGGAGTTCCGTAATTAAAGTGTTATTGTGGTGAGGTTCCGTAAGGGGAGAGTGTGGGACCAGCCTCTCTTATTTACCTCACGTGACTCCGGGCGGGCGCAAGGTGAGAGAGAGAGAGAGAGAGAGAGAGAGAGAGAGAGGATGTCTGTCTGTACCTCGCTGTTGTAGGAAGACTCAGTCACAACACACTGTAATTAAGTGAAAAGAACTTAGTGTTGCGTTTGGTTGATTTGTCTCGTGTTTTGTAGATAAAGGAGAGTAGTGATTGTGGTACTGGTAGTGGTGGTAGTTGTGGTTGTGATGGTTGTAGTGTTGGTGGGAGAGGGAAGAGAAGGAAAGAGTATACAAGAGATAAAGTCAGACAAAGCAGAATTTAGTTGTGTCTCTCTCACTGGCGAGTAACGTGATCTCCCGGCGTTTATTTTACTACACCCGCTATACAGTGTACCTCAACCTTAGACACTTGTGTTAAGTTACGTGGTGTGTGGAAACAACTTTTCTGGATCCTCAAGTGCAGGTCAGTGAAACAGATCAGTTTAATTCATTATTATCGTTTGGGTTCACTAACTTTCTTTAACTCTTATATAAGTGAGTTTTGATATATACTTTACATATTAATATATACAACTAACTGTAATGTAATAGATTGATGATATAATACAAGTGTGTAAAGATTAACTAACCCTGAGTTAATAGTTTCGTCCAAATTTGGCGGTGGTGAGTTCTGCCTCCTGAGTGACTCCAAGCCATCTTATTCACGTCACAAGAAACAGACACAAGAAACAGACACAAGAAACAGTCACAAGAAACAAACACAAGAAACAGATACAGTCACAGAAACACACACCGTTGACCACCCTAATCGCGCGAGCCCGCCAGCATAAGTAATAAAACGAAATTAGACTAAACTAATTTCATCTGTGAACAAGCACATTTGGGGGAGACCCGCCAACCACTTTGAAATAATGAGGCAGCTTACCCCGGCTGACAACCTTTCATAATTAGTGAATATGAAAGTGGGCGTTGTGTCAAGGTCTTCTCTCGTAAACTGTTTATGTGAATTTATAGCTTGGTGTCCTCTGTCAGTCTGCTCGTGAAACGTCGTGCACTCTGGACCTGTGAAGACTCTAAAACATTACTGCCTGGACCGACTAATTACACCAATTAACTCTTCCCTTACCTCTCAATCTCATAAGGAAGATTGGAAGCAAGAGTCGACATTAAAAGCATGAAGCCATTGAGCTGAGGCGTAATACTAATCATGTCTGGACTCTTCCATATTGGAATCACGTGCGATCCCCCCGAAGCTCTTGTCTAGCTACCAGTGAGAGACGCTTCCAGCTTTTTACTGTTTTTGGTAGCTAGGGTCTACAGCCCCCATCTCACTGTTGCAATTTTGGAGTGTTATATTATAGACTGGAGCTACACTGTTATATTTGGTACGAGTAATTAAAGTAAATATTACCTTTATTTACCTCGTTATAAATGTTGTTTACGTTGTAACTTTGTAGTGGATGGTTGAGGCTGTGTTAGTGACTGCCCTCCAACACCGGGTTGCCTCAAAGGGTTAACTTGACTCAGCAATCAGACTCAGTACACTGTTTGGGGTGTGTTCCGGCTACACCCTGGCGCTTCCTAGGGTATACAGCTGAGTGAATGATGGAGGTTATCTGTTAGGCTGAGAGGTTCATGGGGCGACCTCTAGTGGGGATGAAGATAATTTATCAGTCGTTAATTTAGCTCCCAACAAGTAACGAAAGAGTTAAGAGTTCGCGTAGTTTTGCAATTATTACGCCAAATATTACAGTCTAATTGTCAAAGGCTTCAGAGGAAAGTGTGTATTCCCGTTAAATATAGTTAGTTCATTTATATACACTGAAATACACAATTTAATGTACAGTAAATGTGTTACACTCCACTCCGTGCCAGAGGTCTGAGAGAAGTACGTTATATGCCTACACCCACACACACACACAAACCACCCATCCACCCACACACCCACCCCCACACACACAAAGGGAGGTGGGGGAGACACTTCATAAAAGGAGACAACAGAGGGAAACTTCCTACTACATGCAAGAGCTACGGACGTGTGTCTACCTTTCACAAAAAAAACAGTGTCAAAAGAAAATCTTCACTCATGTTACGGTCACAGCGCAGCAAAGACCCGCTCTGAGACGCTTCCTGGCAAAACCCGTCTCATATTTTGTTCAAGATTTTTATACTGAAATAACTCCAACCTATATTTTGTTGATATAGATAAATAGTGTTATAATACGGTAATACTGCTTATAAATGTAACGATAATGCCTTCTAAAATAAAATTACAATGTTTAGTTTATTTGGGAGGTTTAAATTTAAGTCAGATTACTGTATTATTCTATATTATCCTTTATGACTAGACTGATGGATGTGTGGTGCGAGGGATATCTACTCATATTCCCCCTAGTGGCTTAAGGTCGTCAGGGAAGAATTTTTGGCTACCTTAGTGTGTGTGTGTGTGTGTGTGTGTGTGTGTGTGTGCGTGCGGTGTGTGTGTGAACTTCTCATCGTCTCCACCGTCTGACGTGTGTTAGTTAAAGTGGCGAAGGTGACCACACACACACACACACTCACTCTCACACACACACACACACACACACACACACACACTCCTACTGCACCATAACACACACACTGCATCTAACATACTCACGCTACACCATAGCACTTCCCAACTGCACCAAACACAATTCCGGATCACTGTAACACACTTTATGTACGTAACACGCAGATAACTCCATTTAGGATGCAGATAATGACATAGAAGGTATATAATAAACAACTAATAACATTTGAAGATATAAAAGTCGGTCTTGTAGACATGACGCTAATATATCCGGTACTGTATTCGCTCTATTTAACTATAACAACTGTAAAATTACTTAACACAAGGATCAAACAAGAAACTAACCTAACCTAAGCTAACCTAACCTAGCCCCAGTAAGAAACTTCTGTCCAGGATCAAACAAGAACCTAACCAAACCAAACCTAACCTAACCTAGCCCCAGTAAGAAACTTCTGTCCAGGATCAAACAAGAACCTAACCAAACCAAACCTAACCTAACCTAGCCCCAGTAAGAAACCTCTATCCAGGATCAAACAAGAACCTAACCAAACCAAACCTAACCTAACCTAGCCCCAGTAAGAAACTTCTGTCCAGGATCAAACAAGAACCTAACCAAACCAAACCTAACCTAACCTAGCCCCAGTAAGAAACTTCTGTCCAGGATCAAACAAGAACCTAACCAAACCAAACCTAACCTAACCTAGCCCCAGTAAGAAACCTCTATCCAGGATCAAACAAGAACCTAACCAAACCAAACCTAACCTAACCTAGCCCCAGTAAGAAACTTCTGTCCAGGATCAAACAAGAACCTAACCAAACCAAACCTAACCTAACCTAGCCCCAGTAGAAGCTTCTGTCAGGATCAAGCAAAACCTAACCAAAAACCAAACCTAACCCTAGCCCCAGTAGAAACTTCTGTCCGGATGTGAGAACCTAACCAGAGCCAAACCAAACCCTAACCTAGCCCCAGTAAGAAACTTCTGTCAGGATCAAACAAGAACCTAACCAAACCAAACCCTAACCTAACCTAGCCCCAGTAGAAACTTCTGTCAGGATCAAACAAGAACCTAACCAAACCAAACCTAACCTAACCTAGCCCCAGTAAGAAACTTCTGTCCAGGATCAAACAAGAACCTAACCAAACCAAACCTAACCTAACCTAGCCCCAGTAAGAAACTTCTGTTCAGCATCAAACAAGAATTTAACCTAACCTAACCTAACCTTACCAGTAGCCACCCGGGGAAAAGTACAGTACCCCCATATAATTCATCAGAACCCCAGACAACTGCTCCGTTAGGACATGCACACACACACCCTAGAACTTGGTGGTCGGTAGTGGAGAAGTTGTCAAGTGTCTGTGTGAACATAGGCTAAGTGTTCAACTCCTGTCGTCTGAGTTACACTTTTCTTGGTCAACTTATTCATCGCGGGAGAGCTAAGTTGCCTCATTATAACACTTTCTTCACTGCTCAGACCGGCAACTTGGGTTCTTTACACCTATGGTATTTCTTCCAGCTTAAATCGGGAAGGAGGAAAGCTTGTGGCCCAAAGATCTGGTCAGCTTAAAGCGGGAAGGAGGAAAGCTTGTGGCCCAAAGATCTGGTCTGAGCTGCTCCGAGTTTTAATGAGGAAAAATAGAAGATTAATTCTGAATTAAAATTAAAGAAAAATTGGTATATGTGAGGTTTTATCTGCCTGTCTTACCGTGATTTTTTTTACATAGAGAGTTGCTTAAACAACTTCAGTCTGACGAAGGAATTTTTAAGGAAATTACAAAGCATTTTTTTCGTCGTCTTGAAGGAATTTTCTAAAACGCTATATTTAGGTGTCCACAAACTCCATTCAGACACTATGAATGTTTTAACCCATTTAACTACTTTATGAATTAACAGGACTGAGCCACGGTAATTAAACAAGATGAAAAAAACAACATTATAACTTCAACTGTTAAAGCCTGATGAATTAGCATCTTATGGGTAATATCATGACACCAGGTAAAAAGCCGGCCGGCCATCATTCTAGTCTGTGATTCTCCTCAAGGATTCTTCCCCCACTGAAACCTGCCCTCTGTACCATATGTATCTGTCGTGAGCAGATTAAGCGAACAAACATTATTATTACATTGCCTCTTGATTTATCATTTACCTTCCTAACGACAATGGTTATAACATACGGTAGTGTGTTTGATGCGAATACGTGCAAGCCGTCTGGTTTATTTTAATGTATATCTAATCAAGTGTCCATATAATTTGTTTTACCACTTAAGTATCTAACTTGTCTCATGCCTAAGACTGGCTTATTATTGTACCTCATAAATAAAGTTATCTGAATCATTTTAATAAAGTAGATATAATATTTTGAGCCTTGTGGGGGCTAATATATCCTCGTGACTAATGAATTGTCTGGGTGAAGTCCACGCTGGTTTCTTGTATTGTTACCTAATCAAGTTATTAAGGTTAACTATAAGAATACGTGACAGTAAGATAACGACATCCTTCATCTACAATAATGTTACCTGAGCAGATCTATCAGACCACGATAACTAACCCAGTGAACAATGAACGCCAATGTAACACGATATAATCCTCTTAAATAAGGTAATATCCTCCTCCCCCGTGATTTGTAATAAGATAAATGCCTCATAAATAAGGTAATCCCACCCTCCACACCACTGATTACAAGTACTGGGCCCCTTGAGTGCGCCAACTTACCCTCCTGTGTACGATAACTGCCGCCGCTGTTGTCCCGCCGCTGAGTGTTGGTACTCACAGCGTCTCGTCTCGTCTCGCTCTCTCTCTCTCTCTCTCTCTCTCTCTCTCTCTCTCTCTCTCTCCACTACCTTGTCAAACATAGGTAGTTATGGAATTAGGATAATAACATTACCGTGACGAAAGATAAAGACACTCATCACACTGGTATATGCCTCACCATCAACACACACACACACACACACACACACACACCATCAAGAGATCAACAAAATGTCCTCTACAATCTATAGTTTTCAAAATAATGTCAAACGAGAAACCAAAGATTAATATTCAAGATGCGATCGACCACTAGGCTTCAAGATCTTACGTTAACAAGGTTTCAAACGTTTTTTCTTTTCGAATTCTTGCAGTTTGGTTGGTGCTTGTGTGTTCTGCTTCTTCGGATTTGGGGTTAGAAGCTTTTTTAAGAGTTTTCCTTAAAGTCTTTCCGGTTATACAAAAATCGAAATGTATTTTAATTTTTTTTTAAGAGACGATAGAGACCCCAAAAATATCTTACGTTCATTAAAAAATCTTAATCATTAAACATATTATCAAGGATTCAACACGGAATTCAAGAGAGTCAACAATTTCTCAATGCTTTAAGAGATCTCAGAGTACTGTACGGCTCTTTAAACTCTCACAAGAGTATATTGAGAGATATTCCAGTTCTATAAAGGATTACAAGTGTTCCTGGAAAGGCTGTCAAGATTTTCAAAGAGATAAAACATATAACAAAAGGATCTCAGATTATTCAGAGAGTTTTAAGAGTTTATCAAAGGGGTTTAAGGTCCAGCAAAAGGCTTTTCAAGATCTTTCGAAGGTGTTAAAACATCTTCAAGAAGGTTTAATGTGAATATGCCAATAAAAATTAAATATACAATCAGGCAGGGCTATGAAACTCCACCTTAAATGTGGGTTACGTCCTCCTGGTCACGTGACGTTCTACATGTGGGATATGACTTTCTGGCCGCCGTCTCAAAATCCTCTCTCGTGTGAGTTTACGGCTCTGCAAAATGTATTATGCCATTGTCTCGCCAAACTATTTATATCGTGTCATTATCTGATCTTCCACAAATTTCCATGCGAAGAGTTTATCCTGAAAACACAGCTTCGGTTTTTGGTGAAAGATGGTAGCGTGCAAGTTGTGTTCCAGTTCAATACTGTGTTTATTACTCTGCAACTCCAACAAGAGGGGAATGCAAAGTGAATTTCTTGTGTTGCAAACTCAATACACCATTTACTCCTCAGTTCAGGTGTTGCAAGAGAGGATCTAAAGTGAATTTTCTGTTTCAATGTTGCATTTATGTTCGTGTGATCTATTTCTGTTTTGTATCTTTTCTTTTTGTAATTCCTGCGTCAGGTTGATGGTTTTTCACAGCACCAAAACGTGACCTGTTGCGTGTCCTTGGTGTAAGTCATCGTACTTTAAGGGTTCATTGGATTTCCGTACCTATTTAAGTTGACATGGCACTAATTTTCAGGACCATAGAAACACGTGTTATTTGCACACATGTTAAAAAAAGAGAGAGAGAGAGAACCTTCCAACACTGAATCCCAAACACGAGCTCCGAGCCCAGGTGCAGGCACACACGCCAGGGGGCAGTAGGACAGGTTTTACACAACTTCGAAGAGACGAAGTAAAAAATGAGAGGAGTGAGACAGTATTGTGTTTGTTTGAGACTGACACAACTACTTGGAATATATATAATAAATATTACTTTTTGCAAAACGAAACATTTTTCTAAAGTCTCTCAGAAAAGGGGAAATACTTTGTTACCTGTATTATTCATTTTTTGACAAGAGAGAGAACTTGACAAAAACATAATGAAATTTTATTTTGATGTGTATAAACACGGAGCCGTCTGTTGTTATATTTTATGTAACAAAGACTATTTCTTGATATAAATATTTAGAGAAAGGAAGAGCCTTTCTTTCATCTATGAATAAAAAAGAATATTGTATTATTTTTAAAACATCCTCAGATTTTCTTAATATATACTGCTCCCAGGCAGGAGCCCTATGTTATAGGTAGGATTAGATGTAATCAAGAAGATGACAACAAGCATTAGAATAAAACATAGAGATAAGGGACACTCTATTGGAAGGGAAAAGTGGCAGAAATCACTTACAACAAATTGCAAGTCCCACTAACAAGAATATTCAGCACCAATGAAGGTTTTAAAGTAATCTGTAAAGATGACTTTGATTCAGATAAAATCCTTTCAAAAGAAGCCAGAGATATATTTTACAATGAAGGCCTTGTTGTTGTCATGCCACCAGAACAAAAAGCAAAAAGATCAGTTTTCGTTCGTCAAGTCGACCAAGAGATCGGGAGGAAGACATCTGAAGACCTGAAAGATGAACTGGAACGCCAAAACAGGTGGATGAAGATTGAAGAAGTCATTAAGATAAAAGACTATAACCATGTTTTTAAGATTACTTTTGAAGAAGTGTCAATGGCTGAGAAAGTTTTACAACAGGGCTTTCTAATATTCAACATGTCAGTCACACCACATCAAATAAAGAAGGAGACATTCATCAGTCTGCAAACTTGCTTCTCCTGCTACAAATATGAAGAACACACAACGAGAGACTGTCCGGAAAAAGAAAAAAAGTACTGCTCAGATTGTGCAGGCGACGACCATACCTACACTGAATGTAAGAATACACATGTTGGCTGTCTCAACTGTAAGAGAAACGGGAATGCATACATAGGACATAGGACGTTAGCAATGGCATGCCCAATAAAAAAACACATGATAAAGTACAAGGAACAAGAAACAAGGAAAAAGGAACAAGACAAGAAGGATACGACATACGTCGAAATAGCCAAGAGAGCGGTCCAAGAGGCTCACAGACCAGAATCCACCATATTAAACTTAAGTGAGCCAATACATGACAAGGTAATGATTAGTATGATCCATGCACATCTGCACAATATCATTGCACCCGGATCATACAATGAGGAATTAAGGAAAATGTTTAAATTGAATAACCTACCAGAGATGATATTTCCAGAGAATCCACAATCCGAAAAACTATTTCAGGCAACATACGCAAGCGAACTGAGAGAAAGACTACAGCTAGACAAACAAAGGTTTGAGCAAGGAGCAACAGCTGATACACAAGGAACACAAGCGACTGATAGAGATCCCAGACAAATGACTAGAAGTGACAAAGAGAAGATAGAAATAACAAAAGGACAGACTATAAGACAAAGGAGTAGGAGGAGAGAAGATAAGATGGAAACTGAACACAATATACAACCTGAATCTGCTGAAGATATTGGATTAAAAGTTATCATTACAACAAAACATGGAATCCCAACATCGAGACCAACAGGAGGGACAATAGTAAAAAACTGTGAAGGAGGGATATACAAGTGGACATATCAAGAAAAATCCCTAAGTGAAGATTACGTCTGGTCACTAATCACTACGGACAAACTAAAGATTACGACCAATGACTTTAAAATAGTAGACCCGTCAGAGTTTAGAAGAGTCAGAAGCGGGAAACAGGACGATAGGTCTCCACTTCAACAGTCACAATCCAAGTATAAGAAATAATGGACAATAGACAAACAGTAAGAACTTTAAGAATAATACAACATAACGTAAGAAACTGGAAGACCGAGAGAATTAACCTAAGTAATATATATCAAGAAATTGACCCTGACATTATACTAATAAACAGTCACGGTGAGACAGAAAACAACAACATAAAACTCTTTAACTATTATGTAAACCAAAGAAATAAATCGGGCGAGAAAAATGACGGAGTAGCTATAGCGGTTAAAAGAAACTTAAAATTTAAACTAATTGATGACTTCCAGGATGAATTTCTAGCAATAAAAATAAATACAACTCAAGGAGACGTAATTATTGCTACTACTTATCTGCCACCGAGACGACCCTACTTACCTGTAGAAGACCTATTAAAATTGGCTAACAATAGTCATCCGATGTACATCTTAGGAGACTTTAACGCCAGACACAGGATTTTTGACAATACAAATAATAACGTCGTGGGAAACGCCCTTAATCAATTAATAAACCTAGGGAAAATCAATCATCTAGGTCCTAACTTTCCAACCTGGAGAAATATCAATACACAATCGACACCAGACAAAATTTTACCAACAACAAAGCCTTTTTCAATTACCATATAAAACAAGGACCTCTCACAGGCAGTGACCATCTGCCAATTATACTAAGACTGTCAACAAGCCCCATACAGATACAGATACCAATAAAAAAGAGACTGAAAATGAGTAAAACAGACTGGGACAGCTTCAAAGACGACTTAAGTAATCACCACTCGATTAACCTACAAGGGAAAACAACAGAAGATATAGACTCAGAAATGGACAGACTGCATTCAGCAATAAAAACATCTATAACCAAACACACTCCTACTTCACACTTTAGAACATTACCCAACAACAGACTATCAGAAGAAGTTAAATTAATTCAGACCTATTACAATGAAATAAACAGGTATATGGAAAGACACGGCAGTAACAGATGGCTATATACGACACAGATAGCACTACAGATAAAATTAAGAGACGCATGTAAGGAAGCAAACAATAAAAAATGGAATGATATTATAATGGCGGCTGACATGACTAAAGACACAAAAACATTTTGGACTTCCATAAACAAGATGATGAGGCACAACAAGCAAAAAACACCATACATTAAAAACCAAAATGGAACAAAATTGTACGAGGAAAATGAACAAGAGTCAGCATTCAAAAGGGAATGGGTAAAAGTTTTTAAAATATCAGATGAGGAAAATGAAGATTTTGATAGTGAACACGAAGAAAGGATAGAAGAAGAAATGGGAAGACATATACATAGAATCACCCCAAGGCAATATATAGACTATAACTTATTACCTAATATTCAAATAATAACCATGGGAGAAATGATGCACTGTCTGAGGAAGTTTAAGGAAAAAGCCCCTGGGCTCACAGGTATTACACGAAAAATGATCATGAATCTACCTGAAAACATTTTAAATACACTATTAAACATTTATAACGCATGCTTAATAACTGGTTACTTTCCTGACAAACTAAAATATGCTAAAATGATATTTATTCCCAAGGAGGGTAAGGACAATAAGGAAATATTAAACTACAGGCCAATATCTTTATTAGAAATTACTGGGAAACTCTTGGAAAAAATTTTAAATACAAGACTTATAGCCTTTTTAACACAACATGGGAAAACTAACAATAGACAACATGGATTTATGCCCAATCGAAATACCCTAACTGCAATAGCTATAATAACGGAAATAATTGCAATAGAAAAAAGCAAGGGTAACCAGATCAATATAATTTTAAGGGATGTTTCTAAGGCCTTTGATAAGGTTTGGCATTTAGGCTTA
Source organism: Homarus americanus (assembly GCF_018991925.1). NCBI lineage: Eukaryota > Metazoa > Arthropoda > Malacostraca > Decapoda > Nephropidae > Homarus > Homarus americanus. Next base: position 3,771,482 of record NW_024720811.1, on the reverse strand, counting down.
AAATATAAAATATTAAAACTGGGACTTAATGAATACTTTCTAAGAATATTGTGTAACTATTTAGATGGTAGGAGAGCACAAATTCAAATTGGAAACTTTTTGGGAACTATGTTTAATCTTGAGAGTGGAGTACCTCAAGGAGGATGCCTTTCTCCAACACTATATACAATTTATACTTCAGACACACCTCAACCTACCCCCTTTAGCGAATATGTAATGTTTGCTGATGATATTACTCAAATAGTATCATACCCAGGAAAATCAACCCAATTTATGGCACTCTACACGGTAAGAGCGATAAAAAACATAAATGATTTTGAGAAAAAATGGAAAATTAGCACAAATAAGAACAAATTCAAGATAATACCAATAGCCAAGATTAAAACAAGTCCAGTAATAGTCGACCAGGAACTATACCCATACGACACTGAAGGCAGGATGCTTGGATTAAAACTAACAAAAAGAGGATATATATCATACTTAAAAGATAAAGAACGACAGGCAAGAATAAGATTATCAAAAATAAAACGCTTTAAGAACCTTATCATTAATAACAAGAGAAAGATATATATTGCCCTTGTCAAATCAATTATGGACTACCCACCCATCCCATTGAACACCCTTAGTAAAACGTGCATTAAAAGGTTACAAACAGTACAAAATATAGCCCTTAGATTTATATATAACATAAAATATACAGACCACATCAGTAATGAACAGCTACACAAGAGAGCAAATCTCTTAGCAATCAATGTAGATATACACAACAAAGCTGTAAATATTTGGAAAGTGACTGAACTTAACACAGAAACATGTCAAAACTGGATAAATAATATAGACAACGAAGAATTCCAAGAACACAGTTGGTTTAAATCAGCCAGGAAGAAAGTAATTGAACCATCTCCTGCCCCAATATACATATAAAACCTTAATAGAGAGAATAAAAGATGAGAGTGACCTACCAGCTCCATTAAGAACCTGGCAGGCCTCTCCATACAGTGTACCTTTAGACTAACATAACTAATATTTAACAATTAACATTTAACATTGAACTAACATCTTAGCAAAAAAATAAATAAATAAAAAATAAATAAATAAATGTGATTATCCTCCCAGCTACACAAGGACCTGGGCGGGCTCACTAACTCCGAAAAAAAAAAATAATAAAAATAATAATAATAATGTGATTACCCTCCCAGCTACATTAGCCAGGAAGAAGTAATTGAACCACCTCCTGCCCCAATATACACATTTACACATAAAATATTAATAGGGGAATAAAGATGAGAGTGACCTACCAGCTCCACTAAGAACCTGGCAGGCCTCTCCATACAGTGTACCTTTAGACTAATACAACTAACATAACTAACACCTCCAAAAAAAAAAAAAAAAAAAAAAAAAAAAAATGTGACTACCCTCCCAGTTACACAAGGACCTGGGCGGGCTCACTAACTCCAACAATAATACAAATAATAATAATAAGCAGCACTATATAAATAAACCAATATTAATACAAAGGTCTGACGACCCAAGGGAGCAGAACAAAGATAAAACACCAATAAGAAAGATGAAGCGATCTGGTTGAGCCCAGATTCTTTTTACTCCTGCTGTATTTCAGTTTCACCACTTTTCCTTCAACCCCTAATAATCTTTTTTCACCTCTTAACTAAAGACTTCGTACTCGTACTCGTGAGATTCATTCTGGCCATTCTACTTGAACACGCAACACCTCCTCCTCCCCCTGCCTGGCGGTCCTCGCTCCCGCCAGCGAGCATGGCGACCCACCAGCTGTCCTTCTCTGAGCTTCCTCACCAACCAACTCTCATTCTGGCCATTCTTCTTGAACACGCAACACCTACTCCAGCAAGCTCCACGCTGTCCAGCATTCATTCAACCAGGAGGCCAGCAACAGGCAACATCTTCTCTAACGAAGCTCCTGCACATCTACCTCCTTCAACACGCTACTCACCGAACATCTCTACTGATCAGCTCCTCACCACACGGCACCTCCAGCACCAGACTGTCTATCATATAACTTATATTATACAAGAAAACCACCTTAGAGTTTCCATCCATCCTGAGTGCTAGACAACATTATACCACGAAAACCCTACAACTGTATTTGCTTGCGTGTTAAACCGAGAAAACCTCACAATTGTGTGTACGAAACAAAAAGGAACTCGGACAGATGAAAGGAAAAATGGAATAAGACGAAAGATATCCTCTATGGTCCTTTTCCCAAGAAAATGTAAAAACAAAAATAATAGTATTCAGCTTTCTGAACATTAAAGGAAATTCATGAACATTATAAAGAACTGAAAAATATTTGCACTGAAAAAAAACCGATTGTGCTTCATTAAGATATACCTATATACTTCTAAACGTTCTCGGGCTGTTGTTAGTACTTATTCATGTGTTTCCCTGTCAGTGCAGCTTATTCTTAGCATTCGCCTATAACACCATATATCAAATAATTCAAAATTATCACTTACCGAGATCATTAATTTTCATTTAATCGGGATAACTATTTCTACGTTTTATCACTTAGGTCACACAAACACTCATTAAATATTTCAAAACAATATCACTGGCAGTGGCGGCTCGTGAAAAATCAAATGGAGGGACTGTAAGCCTCACACAACAGTAGGATACACAAATTTGACCTACCTCAGGTATGAGTTGTAGTTGATGTCCACGAATTCCCAGGGCATGGTAGTAGTGTTGGTGGTGATGGACCAGTATTAATTGAAAATAAAGTCGGCGTGTCTGCTCTTCGATGTAGCAAAATTGTTTATTACTATTTCATTAAAATCCTTTATTTCTGTTATCATTTTATTTTCAATGGATATCACTGCTAAAGCAGACAGTCTGTCATTCACTGATGTTAAACTGGCGTGTATATTCTTTGTTCCTGCTTGTACTGTTCTGTTGAATGGATAAAACTGGTGTAGGTCTTCCTCTTGCTTTGATTTCAGTCTTTTCATTTAATGTCAGCTGGGAAAAGTTGATGTTTTGCAAATACTTCACTCGATTTTCCATCGTCAAAGGGTAATTAAAGAAAGCACGATTTAACCACACAGTCCACACGTTGTACGAGACTGAGCTGCTTCAAGTGCGGCGGCGGCGCCAATTAATAACAGACATGAATCGTACAGCATTGACAGCAACTATGAAAGTAACTTAAATTTTGGTCTGATTTTAATGAAAATTCACTTAGCAACGTATTGAAAATAATTAAATAACATATAAAATGGTATATTTGTTGGTAGTGTATTATTCAGCTGTCTCTCTAAAGGAATCATACGCCTGGCAGTGAGTGTATGGGGGGACTGCAGCCCTATGCACAAGCCGCCACTGATCACTGGCTATATTATCACTTAACATACTGAAGATTTGATTGATAATATCGATATTTTTAACAATAAATTTTTAAATGTTCGAAAAGTTTCTCACGTCACACCTGTTGATCTTGGTATAGCTCTTTTAACATTTTCACCCTTCAACACCATAGCTTTTCTTTGGTGTTTGTAGCGCCATTATTGTAACAATGTTTTACAAAGCAGATAAGGGAATTAGTTCATGGCAGTAGGTTACGTGGGAGACAGTAAACGGTGTTAAGTGGCCGGTATTAGTTAGTGACTGACGCCATTTTACGGGCAACAAGGAGCATTCGCTTTCCTGCTAAATTCTTCAACCTTTTACTTATTTTATCATCTCAAGTTTGTGTTCCGTTGTATTAAATGAAAAAAAATAATATAAATAAAATAATTATAAATAGATGGGTGAAAGAAATCAATCAGGTGTCACATATCTTTGTAGTAATAGATATTTAATATCTTATACGAAACTTATGGGTAAAATTAAACATATTTTTGACGATCTAGTGAATATATAGATTATATTTAAACATATAAGATTAATATTAATATTAAAATTAATACTGATATTAATAATGTCACAACTATAAGACACTTTTCGTGTTTATATGACACTGTAATATGACAGTTTAAAGGCCTGCTCACGCATCAAAGAAAACGGAACTTCACTACTCAAAACAACAGCAAGGATTCCGTGTACGTGTTCAGTTTTTTCGGTGTTTATCACAAATTAAAAACGGTGGTGATATAACTTTCTATCACTTTCTGAAGAGTAGAGAACTGAGAAGAAAATTGATTCACCGTTGCAAGAGGAAAGACTTTGTAAATGCTGAAAATTACCAAATATGTAGCTTGTATTTTGAGGCCCGTGCATTTCAAAACAACTTGAAATATTTACTGCTTGGGCTCCCATTACCTAGAAGACTTGTAAGGCTTAATAATGGAGTAACACAACATTAAAAAAGGTAAGCCTATATTATTTCACCTATAGCGTAAAAATGTGTGTTATAACAGTGCAGCCAAGTGTATACCCAAAAACAATTTAGAATAACATATACAGTATATATTTTCAAAGAAGCAGCAAATGAATATGCACAGCTTCTTTTGAAAAGTCTCAGTTATACTTTCTGCATTCACAAGTTTTTAAATGACCGTTATCATTAGACAAGAAGAATATTGAACGTTGGAGGGAGGTGTGGACCCGATACGAAAGCTGCCGTGCGGGAAAGCAACACTTATCATGTTCGCAGTCTTAATGTTTATGCGCTTATTTCCACATTACTTTGTTATCATTGGGCGTGAAGGTAGCAAAACTTCTCATCCTCTAATATAAGCTCTCGCAGTGTGTTGTTTTACCGTGACCCTCTTGCAGACTATATTCATTAAATGATAGAATTAGGCTATGCTAGTACCAAGGTCCAGAGAATACACGTGGGATATTAAGGTATAAGATGGAATTAACCTTTTTTTGGTATTTATTTATTAATTAGTTAAGTATGAGTATGTGGTTAAGAAGGGAGATTTCTTGGAATGAAGTTGCAAGTAGAGGGCAAGGTTTGCTGATGGAACCAAGTGACGACTTCCTTGTAAAATTTAAGATTACGGAGAGATTGTTCAAATGTTTTAATGGAGAAATTGGACTGAAACCAGCTCCCTACTGACAAATTCACACTTTCGGAGAACACACTCGAAATAAATCCACTACTTCTTCTCTTTTCACGAATTAATATGTATTTAAAGACAAATAATACCAAAGATATAAAGCTAGGGATAACAATGACCATTTTATGTAGAGTAGAATCGAAATGTAAACACCACATTCACGTAAGGATGTGTCGGCGAGAATGTGAGATAATAAGGGAGCTAGTCAGTGACCATTTTGTTGTGTATGTTCAATTACCATTAGGGAAGAGACAGGTGAGATATAGGAGGAAGAGATTGAAACTAAACAAGGATGACACAGAAGTGTTTACCAAAAATATAGAGAAATGGTACAGAAATTATACATCAGTCTGTATGGATAGCTTTTATAATGACTTAGTTGGGGAGATAGAAAGATATTTAACTAAGTCAACACAGAAAAAAATAAATGATAAGAGACATGGGGCTAGGAAACACTGCTATACCAATGACAAAATGTTGAAGGGATGGACACAAATGTTAAGGGCAGCACATAAAGATTGGGTAAAGAATGGTAGAAGAGAAGAAGATAGGGAAATCTTCATGGATATAGCCAAAATATGTGGGCAGGCTAGGAAGGAGGCAAGGGAGAAATATTGGCAAGATTTTGCACAGCACATTGGGGAGAGTAAAAATCTCAAAGAAATATGGCAGGATATTAACAAAATTAGAGGAAAAAGGAGTAATTTTATTAGCCATCCTCATCCAGAGGAAGAAGCTAATAAACTGGTTGACAAATGGGCTAAAGCAGCAAGTGTTGCCTCCCTGCCTAACAGGACAATAGAAGCATTAGATGAGTGGCAAAATGAAAGAAAAAGATTTATTTCATCAGCTCTAAATATTTGTGATGTAACATGTGTAGATATTACTCAAGATGAGTTATTAAATGCTGTTAAAAAAGGAAAATCTACAGCACCAGGCGAAGATGGTGTGACATATGAAATTTTGAACTGCTTAGTTGGTATGGAAAATAGTCCATTATTAGATTTATTCAACATGAGCTATGCAGAGGGTAGATTACCAACAGAATGGAAGAAAGCGATAGTTATTCCTGTCCCTAAGGCAACTGGTGGATACAGGCCAGTGTCTTTAACATCTTGTTTTTCCAAGATGATGGAGAGAGTATTATTAAATAGGCTTGTATATATTGTGGGGGAAAATCTATCTTGTAATTTATTTGGTTTTTTGGAAGGGAAATGTACTTCAGACTGTGTTATAAAATGTTTATCAAATGATGCAGACAGATGTAGAGTTTTTGTGGATTTACAAGGAGCATTTGATAAAGCTCACAGTGAAGTAGTTATGAATGAACTGGCTGCTCTAGGGGTATCAGGAAAGTTGTTACACTGGATAGGTGACTACTTGCATGGAAGGAGAATCTGTGTATGGTATCAGGGATGTTTGTCTGAGGAAAGAGCACTTGAACTAGGCACTCCCCAAGGGGGAGTATTGAGTCCAATGTTATTTAATGTGTTAATGAACAAGATAGCCTCACACAAATATCCCAAAGGAGTTGTAACCATCATTTATGCAGATGACATCTTATTTCAAGGAAACTCTGTAAAAAATTTGCAGATTGCATTAAATAATTTTAGTGTTCTTTCTCAAAAGATGGGCTTAGTTATCAATGAAGAAAAAACCAAGTGTGAATGTAAAGGAAGAGGAACTGAATCCGTTTTTCTAAATGGAAAAATTGTTGAGAAAGTGTCAAAGTATAAATATTTAGGAATGTATATTGGCTTTACTAGTGAAAGTAAAGAGGCAGAAATATATCATGTCCTCACTCAATGTAGAGCAAGATTACAGCCCTTGAAGGCTCTAGCATGTTGTGGTAAAGGTGCTGGGGTACCCATACTGAGAATGATGTATATTTCTACCATCAGATCACTTATAGACTATGCAGCACCTGTCCTCTCTTGTACTGGTGAAGGAAGGCTACGGAAGCTTGAGATCATGCAAAATGAAGCAATGAGAATAATTTTAGGGTGTCAAAAGAATGCAATGATTGAGATAATGAAAATGGAACTAGGGTTACAGAGCATTTCACAGAGGGTCAATGAAATTAATACAGTTGCAGCAGTTCGATTAATGAGAGGGAACAGTGGGGGTAAATTTGTACAAGATATAAATGATGGTTTAAAAGGTAAAAGGACCTTCTGCAGGCAAGGCAAGAGAGGATACATGAATGGATTAGTAAATATTATTAAAAAATGTAATCTGGCAGACTGGTGTACAGCTGTTCAGAAGAGTTGTAAGAATCCACCCTGGGAAGAACGAGAAGTAGAGTTAGACATAGTGCCTCTCACAATGAAGAAATCATTACATGAACCAGGACAGTTAAGGGCTTTATATGGGAATAAGATTAGTAATTTGCCTAAAATAAACACATTGCATGTATATTGTGACGGTTCAGTTATGTCAAGTGGCAGGGCAGGGTGCGGGATCCTTATAAGACAGTACACAGAACAAGGAAATGATGACATCAAAATTGGACTTCGGTTGAGCAGTTTTATTTCATCAACACAAGCTGAGTTATATGCAATGTTAGTAGGATTGGAAAATGTTGTAAAGAGGTATAAAGATGCATATTTTTTTGTTGATAGTAGGGCAGCTTTGGATTCTTTGAACAGTGGGAGTCCAGTCTTTGGACACATTATTGGTTCATGTAGAAAATTAGTAAATACAATAAGGAAAAATGGCCATAATGTTCAATTTGTATGGGTCCCTTCACATGTGGGGATTGGTCTTAATGAAGCAGTAGATATAATAGCAAAAAGAGCCACGGAAAAGGCCGAGATCGACATAATATGTACTAAAACCTTGAAGCAATTAAGGAGCAAATTACGGAAAATACAATCAATAGAAGATAATTTCAAAAGGAATGAAATATACGAGAAAAGTGAAACAATGAAACATTACCATCATGTTCTCATGAACACAAAATTTACATATGGGAAAGATAGGAGTAGGTGGAAAGATTCAGTGTATATGAGATTAAGATTAGGATATAAATATTATTGGGAACTTGGAGCTGAGAGAAGTGAACAGGATAAAGAATGTAGAGTTTGTAGAACACCCAGATCCCATACCCTGCCACATTATATACTGGAATGCCCATTGCTTAATGTATATAGAAATGCCCATATAAATAATGTCCCCAAGCAAATAGAGTGGATGTTTAAAATAGGAAAATAGATGAAATATTAAAGAAATATAGAAATTTTGCATCTAGAATATAACTATGTATTATAACTAATTATATGAAATATTAGGGATTTATGTGAGTCCTGAGAGGGACATTCCTGGACTGGGGTGAGGATGACTTATGTCACTTCATCCCTTTGAGATGTATTAATGTTTTTTTGTATCTCAATAAACGTATCAATCAATCAAACGATGTGTCGGCCGCTCTGTGAACCTGAGATGGTGAACTAAGGATAGGAAGATAGCTGTGTGCGTGTGTTTGTGTGTATACAGTATATGATTGACAGGAAATAGAAATCATATTTTTGATGTACGTACAATAAAAGGTCTTAGTAAACATTTCTCCCGCAAGAATGCTTTGTTGTTTCACGTTTTCTAATCTTAATGAAATCTAGAGAGATAGAATGACCTATAAAATGTTGTGTTAACACATTCTTTGATCTGTTTATACCCTTAAACAATTATACAAATTCTCGATGGGACTATTGATAAAAAAAATCTCCCCATCCTTTGATACATACAGTATAAAGTGAACAGCTTGAATTAAAATACCTGTACAGCGTTTTCAATTGCTCCTCAGCTGAGCGGCTCTTCCTCCGCTCTTCCACAAGCGCGCTGCCTCCCTATAACATTCGTCTTAACCGACACCTTTACGTGAATATGTGGTGTTTACTCTTGATTCTACTCTTTATAAGCTAGTCATTATCGTCCGTTGCTTTTCGGTATATGTTTGATGTCATTTGATCTTGATATACATAATAATTAGTGAAACGAGAAGTAATGGTAAATGTGTTCTCCAAAAGCGTAAATTCGTTTGTGACTTCGATGGTAAATATTCTTTATTTCAAACTTTTCATCTTTTAACTTGAAAGTTAATTGTTTAAGCATTTTAGCCTCACAAACAGTCTATTAAGTTCGTCATTAAACTGAGTATCCTTAGCATTTGTATATAGATTTATTTGCGATACATCAACATTCATCGAATATTATGGGCTAAAAAAAGAAAAAACTCGTTATAGACACCAAGTAGATGCCTCTTAAAAAAGTTTGTGATAATAGTAGCAATTACCTTATTTATTTATCTGTCGATTTGTTTCATAGTTAAATTATTTTTTTTATAACTAATGTAGCTGTTGTGTGGAAGTCGATCTAGCGGCCATTTTAAGCACCCATGTTTAACAAATATACATACGTGGTCAAAATTCCCTCGGCACTTGGTAATATCTAATATGTAGTGTACGTATTTGTGGGTAATTTATGTGATAGGTTTATAATTACTGAATTCTCCTTTTTATCACAATTTACGTCAGATTAGTAAAGATAGTCTAACAACAACACGACGAATCACTATACCGTAATTCAAAGATAAAACTGAGAATATAGATGTTACAACCTCAACCTCCCTTACCAACAAGACCATCAGGTAAATAACAAAACTGTTTAGGGAATTTTGTTTCGATTGTGCATTCCGGTCAGATCAACAACACTCAGTCACGTCTCTCGCTCGCCACACACCACACGACTCTTTGACAAGTCAGAATATCAACGTTGCTCGACAAACGACAAGCTGCTGACTCTGTCCTGATACTTCCGGCCACACCCAAGCTAACTGTGTGGTGTTTGTAGACCAATGACTAACTCAAGACACTCAACCATCGCCCACCAACACTACTCTAAGTTCCTCCCTGAAAATCAACACTGTTAAAAAGACGGAATATGAGGATAATTTGGAAGGAAATTGCCAATGGAAGACACTGTTGAAAGTTAAAGAAAACATCGTGTTTTTAAGAACCACACACACACACACACACACACACACACACACACACACACACATTAATTTCCAATCCCACACTTGGCTGAAAATTATATACCATATTTTTTCGCCTTTATAATTGACAAAAACGCGTATAATTTGTATTTTTTCCGTGTTTTATTAAAGCAATTTATGTCCTGTTTTCATTCATTGTGGCTTTGCTCTGTTTTGCTTTGATATTTTTTAGTATTTAAATTTTTCTAATTTTGTTTGGTTTCTTTCAAGCTTTTTTTATTATTTTTTATTTCGCGTATTTTAAATTTGTTTCTCGCTCACTTTTCTTATTTAATTATTCCCTTTAAACTGAATTTATACTTTGCGAAAACTAGTTAAAAAGAGACAAAATAAAATCAACACACTATCTCTCTCTCTCCTGCAATAGAGAAAAGGATGTGAGGATTCCGTCTTATAGAGCTCACAGGAACAAATAATTAGCTGAGGTCTTTGATGACTTGCCTGACGTCCTCCTCCCGGACAACGGCTTAACTTTACCAGAGTTATATTCCTAACACAACCGTTCATGTGTGTGTGTGTGTGTGTGAAGTAATAAACAAGTAATTTTCTGTTCTTAATTTTGTTAAATTAAATTAACCTTATTGATTTCTGGTAAATCTAGTCTCCGTTCTTAAAGAATATATTGAAATAAGATTTCAGGACCTGCTGGAATCCCAGCTGAGGTATATAAAGCAGGAGGATCCCTTCTAACCAGACGTTGTCTCTCCCTCCTGGAGAATATATGGCACTAGAGGGATTATTCCCAAGACCTCAAAGACGCTACCATCGTCACTATCTACTGTATAAGAACAAGGGAGACAGATCAGACTGCGGCAACTCCCGCAGGATCTCGCTGCTGTCCATAGCTGGCAAGATTCTCGCTGAGTCCTCCATAACGGACTCCTACCTGAGGCAGAAAACTTCCTCCTGGAGTCTCGGTGTGGCCTTAAACCATCTTTCGGCACCACTGGCATGATCTTAGCTGCCTCCCAAATACATGAGAAATGCATAGAACACCACTGTGACCTGTACATGGCCTTCATTGACCTTACTAAGGCCTCTGACTCAGTCAACAGGGAAGCCCTCTGGCGGACCCACATTTATTTTGGCTGCCCACCAAAATTCCCTTCCATTGTGAAGCAACTCAACGATGGCAGTGTCCTACATAATGGCATCCAATCACAGTTCTTCCCCATCCAAACGGGGGTAAAACAAGGATGCTCAGTGGCACCAACTCTCTTTTTCCATTTTCTTGTCTGCCTTCCTTATCCGTGCCAGTGCCAGTCTAGCCGGCTTGGTGGCCATCCAATACCGGATAAAGGGGCTCTTCAACATGAGACGACTCCAGGCAGGAACAAAAGTGTCGGCCGCTTTTATCACTGAACTTCAGTATGCAAAGGACTTCACCCTCGTCGCTCAGACTGAACACGACCTACAGAAGATCCTGAACACCTAAGTAGAGGCGTAGGCACACTTTGTCCTTGAGGATAACGTACATAAGACACACATTCTATTCCACCCCGCCCCTGGTCAGCTACACCTTTACCATCAGTCCAGGTTAACGGGACCACCCTTTCCAACGTTAACCATTTCCAGTACCTTGACTCCCACCTGTCCACCACCAATGACGAGATCCTTCATCGAATCAAAACTGCGTCGCAGGCCTGTAGCAGACTACGTATCCTTATCTTCAGCTGTAGGGAACTGAAATTATCTACAAAGCTGTGCTGTATGGCAGCAAGACACGAGTCACATACAGGAAACACCTCAAGGCACTTGAGAACATTCACCAAAGTAGGACAAATGCATTGAGCATCGAGATGGACATTATTCATCAACAACTGTACATTACAATGGACCGCTCACGTTACCCGTTTGGATGACAGTTGACTGCCAAAGCAACTACTCTACACTCATCTGAAGAATGGGTAGCATAATGCTGGTGAGAATGGCAAATGTATAAGGATAGTCTTGAGACAAACCTGAAAATGTGCCACGTCGACTTTCACACCTGAGAGACGAGCACTACATACCGTAACGAGATGTTAATACTTTCGAGTAAACTCAACTACATACCGAGGCAGACAAACTCCAGCGCCAAAATGACGCTACCACCGCCCCTCCCGCACTAGATGTAGCCCTCCACACTTGCAACATCTGCGGACGACTCTGCCGGTCCCATATCGACATCCCGAGCTACCTCAGACCTCGCCAACAAAGGTGACACCATTAAGAATTCATATAATTCAGCCATCGTTGGATGATCATCAAAGTCGTTTCGGAGTGATAGCAAATAGCAGTAGTAGAGTGTGTGTATATGTGTTTGTATAAGTGTGTGTGAATGTGTTTGAGATAATGAGTATATTAGTGTTAGTGTTTGTTCAAGTATATCTATATAAGAGTATGATTTTTATCTCCCTTACCTTAGAATTTCACATAAGAGGTGCACACGATAATCCCGACCGACAGAACAACTACACCACCCTGTACACTATAAACAAATTCTTCCTCGTATCTTACATAAGACGAAAACACATAGCGATTTAAGGATATATAGTGTCAGTTAGTTCTACTACACGAGAACCTGCCGCAGGTTAAATGTAAAATGAAATACACACCCACGAGAGAATTCAACTATCATTCGGGAGAAGGAATAAAAGATGAGAAAGGGAAAGGTTGGTTGGGAATGTTGGGACGTGTGGCGCTTCAGTATGTGATGGTGATTAATGCAGCAGCGAGTAGAGCTCGTGGGAGTGAGACGGACAAGGGTGGGTTGTTGGTTTGAGCTTCATCACAACATCTAAAGTGAAATACTCGGTGTAAAGTAATGGTATAGGGAATGTTATGCGATGGGTGTGCAGATGAGGGAGTCTGGTATTTGATTGCATTAAAGAAAGCGTAAAAAAGGATCAGATTTCACTCCCCTAACACGAGACAGTAGGTATACCTCGTGAGAGAGTAAACATGACTTATAAAAATTCGGCATTCGAAAGTGTTATGTTTGCATTAATGTATTCAGCTGTGAATGCTAGTTTCGTCCATCAGTGAATGCCGTGTTTTGTTTACATTCAGAGGGAATTTCACTACCCCGGGCAGCAGATTTTTACAACCAAAATAAAGTTCGTGCAATTAGAATGAGTTTTGTGCCTCACCCAACGAAAATTTGTACCAGAGAGGAGGGATAATAATCAAATATACAGAAATGTTACCCCCCCACTGTTTTTTATTATTGTTATTATATTTATAGACTAATTCAGAAATGTGTTAATTCTGAGAGAGACTGAGTAGTCGGTCTGGGGATACGAGTAGTGATTGAATTACATTGATTTACAGTAGAAAGGTTTGGGTGGTACTCTTGCTGTATGTCGTAGAAGTTAGTTTTTTTTTTTATAGCAAAGTAGCTTCATCTCAGACAGACAGATAGACAGACATGGGGAAGTATAGAGAGTCGGGAAATGTAGAGGAATAGCCATTAATAATCCAGCTTGACTGACTCACACTGACTCACAAGATACACCAATAACCCATTTTGACCGACTCATACTGACTCTCAAACAACGAGGCAGCAATAATCCAGCCTGACTGACTCACAATCTGCTCGCAAGGGACAGCAATATCCCATCTTGGCTGGCTCTCACTGACTCACACGAGGAGCCAATATTAGGACACTCAGGCCGGACGGTTTCTGCCACACCAGCCAAGGTACTGACGTGATTGGCATCGTCCGGGAAAACTTGAATTAGCTGGAAATTGAGTAAATAAGTTGGTCGTTTTCTGAGGATGAGTATATTTGTTGTACTGATAGTAAATAGGAGTAAATAATTATTACATTAAATAGAGAGAGAGAGAGAGAGAGAGAGAGAGAGAGAGACTAAAGTTTAAGAGCTGTGCGTGATGTTATTTTTTTTTTCATTCTGTCTTTACTTTGGGTTAAACTTTGTAATTTTATAGACACAAGCACACACACAGGGAGAAGTATTTGTTTATCTCTCTTCCACCTTCCTTTAAGTGTCTGTGTTCTTCCCTATTTATCTATATATGTGTGTGTGTGTGTGTGTGTGTGTGTGTGTGTGTGTGTGTGTGTGTGCGCGCGCGTGTGTGTGTGTCCCCCGGGAGGCGACTCGATGGTGTGAGGTGCAGCGCGTGTGTCCTGCAGTGTCACAGGGAAACGACAGGAGGTGGTGCAGGTGTCGGGGACGGAGTCAACCTGTCTGGGGAAATCAAGAGTTAGGAGCCTGTGGCCACCAAACTTTGCCTGGCGGGGTCCACTAGGCCTCCTCCCTCCACTCCCCTCCCCTAGTGTTCATCTGTTAAAGAGCGTTTTTCTGTTACTTGCTGTCACTATAAATTAATTTCCTCTTGTTCTGTTAAAAGTTACTGTGGGGTGTTATTTTTTATGAATATTTTTAGGGGAGATATTGATCGTATTGTAACTGGATTTTCATATATAAGGAGTTTGTTGTAGTCCTCTTCTCCACCAGGGTGAGATATGGAAGTGGCAGGTGTGTGTGTGTGTGTGTGTGTGTGTGTGTGTGTGTGTGTGTTCTGGCGAGTCACCTGGTAACACCTGTCCGTTGTACTCTGGGCTGAAGCTCAGGTTAAGTTCCAGGGCTTGTCGTGGCAGGTCAGGCGGAAGTGACTTTTTAGCCATGCTTGGTACACATGTTAGTGCCGGTGCTTGTTATCTGGGTGACGTGGGTTCGATTCCTGCAGGGGTGTGTTTTGTTGCTTCTCTCTCGTGAAAATGTTTTATGGTTGTTTGTTTGTCTGGACTCTAGAAGGATGTTTACGTGTATGTAAGTGTATGTAAGTGTATGGAGAGATTTGGGTGTTTTTTGGGTGTGTTTTAAGGTGTCTCTGTGTGTGTAAGAGTAATTAGAACAATAAAAATGGGAACTACTGTACATGTAGTATCTATCGCTTCTATAACGTGGTGTCAGAGTGTATGAGTAAAGTTATTACTACCGCAAGTGTTTTTACACAGTCCATCTCCCTGAGTTATGTCCAACACACAGCAATAAACCACGACACCGTCCAATCTAGTTTTGCTATGGTAAAAACCTCTGTTTGGACAGATTTATGGACGGACGCTCTCGTTCTCATCTGGCCAATTTGTGAAAAAGATTTTTCCTCGTAAAGATTATTCGTGGCAGTAATATCTTCCTCCGTACGATACATGAATACTCGCCTCCATCACATTACTGTAGATACTCGCCTCCCTCACACTAGATACTCGCCTCCCTCACACTAGATACTCGCCTCCCTCACACTAGATACTCGCCTCCCTCACACTAGATACTCGCCTCCCTCACACTAGATACTCGCCTCCCTCACACTAGATACTCGCCTCCCTCACACTCGATACTCGCCTCACACTAGATACTCGCCTCCCTCACACTAGATACTCGCCTCCCTCACACACAGATACTCGCCTCCCTCACTAGACACTCGCCTCCCCACTAGATACTCGGATACTCGCCTCCTCACACTAGATACTCGCCCCCCTTGATACCCCCTACACACTAGATACTCGCCCCTCCCACGCACACTAGATACTCTCGCCTCCCCTCACACTAGATACAGATACTCTCACACTAGATACTCGCCTCCCTCACACTAGATACTCGACACACTAGATACTCAGATACTCACCCTCACACTAGATACTCGCCTCCTCACACTAGATACTCGCCTCCCTCACACTAGAGAACACACTAGATACTCGCCTTCACACTGCCTCGCCTCCCTCACACTAGATACTCGCCTCCCTCCACTAGATCTCGCCTCCCCTCACTAGATACTCGCCTCCCTCACACTAGATACTCGCCTCCTCACACTAGATACTCGCCTCCCTCACACTAGATCTGATACTCTCCCCCACACTAGATACTCGCCTCCCTCACTAGATACTCGCCTCCCTCACACTAGATACTCACTCACCCACCAGACACTCTCGCCTCCCTCACACTAGATACTCGCCTCCCTCACACTGAATACTCGCCTCCTCACACTAGATACTCGCCTCCTCACACTAGATACTCGCCTCCCTCACACCACACTGATACTCGCCTCCCTCACACCAGATACTCGCTCTCCTCACACTAGATACCGATCCTCCTCACACTAGATACCGCCTCCCTCACCAGATACTCGCCTCCTCCACTAGATACTCGCCTCCCTCACACTAGATACTCTGCCTCCCTCACACTAGATACTCGCCTCCCACACTCACTAGATACTCGCCTCCCCACACTAGATACTCGCCTCCCTCACACTAGATACTCGCCTCCTCACACTAGATACTCAGCCCCCACACTAGATACTCGCCTCCCTCACACACCACAGCCTCCTACCTCACACTCTCCCTCCCTCACACTAGATACTCGCCTCCCTCACACACCAGATACTCGCCTCCCTCACTGATACTCGCCTCCCTCACTAGATACCGCCTCCCTCACACTAGATACTCGCCTCCCTCACACTACTGATACTCGCCTCCCTCACACTAGATACTCGCCTCCCTCACACCTAGATACTCGCCTCCCTCACACTAGATACTCGCCTCCTCACACACTACTAGATACTCGCCTCCCTCACACTAGATACTCGCCTCCCTCTCACACTAGATACTCGCCTCCCTCACACAGATACTCGCCTCCCCTCACTGATACACCAGACTCGCCCCCTCACCTACACTAGATACTCACCCCTCACACTAGATACTCGCCTCCCTCACACTAGATACTCGCCTCCCTCACACTAGATACTCTCGCCTCCCTCACACTAGGGATATCGCCCCCCCCAACTCACCTTCACACTGATACAACTCTTCAGCAACCTCCTAGAGTCTTCTCCTAGTTCTGATTTCTTTTCCTTGTTTTAGTTTTTGTTTAGTTTGGTTTTTCTCTCGTCGCTTTCTTTACTTGTGCGTTATTCTCTCGGTTGAGTGTTGATACTTGTTTCTCTTCGTCTGTCTGTGTGTTTATTTTTCCGTTTGTTTGAATGCCTTTTTTTTTATTCTGTTTGTGTGTGTTTTTCCTTCCCTCTATTTGTGTTCCTTCCGTGTGTTCATTCGTGTCTTTCTCTCTCCTTTCTTGTGTGTTTTATCATCTTTCTATGTCTCTTCGTTTATTTTATGTTTGTTTACTTTTTTTCTGTTTATTCCCTTGTGTGTATATTCCTATTAAACCACAGTACAGGAACCCATTAAGGTCGCTAAAACTCCTTCAGTGTGGAATATTACTACTAAACAACATCAATAACAAACTCTTGACCCTCATTAAAATTCACGAAAGGTGCCACAAAAAAGTCATATTTATTGGTAATTATTGGAAGAGAAGCATAAATCCTGCGTCCTTGCTTTTAGTTAAACAAACACGCAAAACGGGGGCAGATAAGTGGAAGTAATTGGAACAAACACGGTAATGTGTGTGTGTGTGTGTGTGTGTGTGTGTGTGTGTGTGTGTGTGTGTGTGCTGAAGTTGGACTGACTATTAATCAACGATGGGAAAAAACAACAC
This sequence comes from Homarus americanus, assembly GCF_018991925.1. NCBI lineage: Eukaryota > Metazoa > Arthropoda > Malacostraca > Decapoda > Nephropidae > Homarus > Homarus americanus. The sequence goes on along the minus strand of NW_024720811.1, from coordinate 3,753,891 downwards.
ACGAAATGGCTGATTGAAAACATCGGTACAAATATATGTGATTAATATTGTACACTTCAATTACAACTGGGTATATCAATGACAAGTATATATGATCAGTGATATACGTACAAACGTACATTAACGGTGTGTGTGTGTGTGTGTGTGTGTGGTTTTCTACAACATGGCGGAAAGTTAAAGACAGAGAAAGAGTAAATAGAGAAAAATTTGGATAAAGTCAGAGATCGAAAAGAAACAAAGAGAGAGAGAGAGAGGAGAGAGAGAGAAAGAGAGAGAGAGACTCAAACATGGTATCACCTGAACTTCTGAATTATTCCAACCGGAAACCTACTCTCAATCCCTTCTCGAACGTAAGCTTATTTCAAAATATTCACAGAAGCTAAAGTCACCCTCCCCCCCTCCTGTGCTAAGCCTCAGCTAACACGCTCGATATACTGCGTTATAGGAACACGTTCATATATTACAAAGATGTCTGTATACGATTCTTCTGCCCCCTTGTGGTAGTGGTGGTGTTGAACTTCGTGCTTGTGATGGTGTTCAGACTCATGCAAAACTACACACAAACACACACATACACACAGCAAAATACACACATATAATAAAACAAACACACAAACACACAACAAACACACACAAACACACAACACAAACACAACAAACACACACAAGCACACAACAAACACACAAATATACAACAAACACACACAAGCACACAACAAACACACAAATATACAACAAACACACACAAGCACACAACAAACACACAAACACAACAAACGCACAATAAACACACACAAACATACACAAACACACAACAGACACACAACAAACATACAAGCACACAACAAACACAGAAACACACAGAAACACACACAAACACACAACAAACACACAAGCACACAACAAACACACACATACACAACAAACACACAACAAACACACACAAGCACACAACAAACACACACATACACAACAAACACACAACAAACACACAAACACACAACAAACACCACTATACGAATTCTATCCCTATTTCTAGTTCTTCTCCAAGTGTCTTCTCGTTTCTCTTTCTCATCATTACGAAAAGAACAGCATAAAAACACCAACGTTAAAAACAGGAGAGAGAGAATGATGTGAACTAGAGGAGACGAGGAGAGAACAACAGTGAAGAGGAAAGGAGAGAAAATTCAGATCAATGTATTTTATTTCAGATGGTCAATGTGGATTTGTGGAAGTGGTGTATCTCTGGAGGATATATGGTGAGGTGGAGGAGGTGGGGATGTGGAGGTGGTGTGGATGGTATGGAGATTGGATGATGAGGTGTGGTATGTGTGGATGGTGTGTGAGGATGGTGTGGAGGTGGTGTGGATGGTGTGAGGAGGTGGTGTGATGGTGGTGAGGGTGGTGTGGAGGGGTGATGTGATGGTGGATGTGGAGTGATGGTGAGGTGGGAATGTGGAAGTGGAGTGGTGGTGTGATGATGTGGAGGTGGTGGTGTGGATGGATGGTGTGGAAGTGGTGTTGTGTGGATGGTGTGGAAGTGGTGTGGATTATGTAGAGGTGATGATGCCGTGGAAGGATGAATGGATTGAGGTATGGATGGGTGAATCAATGACTGGATAGTGGGAAGGGCTAAATGGATGGATGTATGAATGGATGAGTGGGTAAAGGGTGGATGAATGGATGGATGAAAGGTTAGTGTGGATATATAGATGGATGGTCAGATGGATATATGGGTCAAAACTAAAAGAAAAAATATTACCTCCACATAAACCGGAAGAAAAATGTATAGTTTAAACTTTCATTTATTTTGCATTTCAAAATATATAAACTTTGGAAGGAAAAAGAAATAAAAATTAATATCACATCTCTATAACACTTGAAGTCACCAATGTTTGTTTATTTTTAAGGGGGGGGTGGTTGAGGGGCCTCTCTGCGTCTTACAATTCTGATGCAGCAGAAAAGGATTGAGAGAGAGAGAGAGAGAGAGAAAGGAGTCAGATAGAGAGAGAGAGTAGAGAGTAGAGATAGAGAGGAGAGGGAGAGGAGTCAGAGTCAGAGAGAGAGAGAGGAGTCAGAGATAGAGAGAGAAAGAGATAGAGAGAGTCAGAGATAGAGAGAGAGAGAGAGAGAGATAGAGATAGAGAGATAGAGAGGAGTCAGATATAGAGAGAGAGAGAAGAGAGAGAGGAGTCAGAGATAGAGAGAGAGAGAGAGGAGTCAGAGATAGTAGAGAGAGAGAGAGAGGAGTCAGATAGAGAGAGAGAGAGGAGTCGAGATAGAGAGAAGAAAGGAGTCAGATAGAGAGAGAGGAGAAAGAGAGATAGAAGAGAGAGAGAGGAGTCAGAGATAGAAGAGAGAGAGAGAGAGAAGAGAGAGAGAGAGAGAGGAGTCAGATAGAGAGAGAGAAAGAGAGTCAGATAGAGAGAGGGAGAAAGGAGTCAGAGAGAGAGAGAGATAGAGAGAGAGAGAAAAGAGTCAGAGATAGAGAGAGAGAGGAGTCGGATAGAGAGAGAGAGAGAGGAGTCAGAGATAGAGAGAGAGAAAGGAGTCAGATAGAGAGAGGAAGAAAGGAGTCAGAGATAGAGAGAGAGGAGTCAGATATAGAGAGAGAGGGGAGTCGGATAGAGAGAGAGAGAGAGGAGTCAGTGATAGAGAGAGAGAGAGAGGAGTCAGAGATAGAGAGAGAGAAAGAGGAGTCAGAGATAGAGAGAGGGAGAAAGGAGTCAGATAGAGAGAGAGAGGAGTCAGAGATAGAAGTTCCGTCCACTGACTCACTGTATCCACTTTAGTCCATCCACTCCTCTCCTCCACTCAATCCATCACTGTCAACCTGGAAGATTTGTTGCCACACCTGGGATTACAAACACTCAAACAGACACACACACACAAAAAAAACATTCAAACACACACGTATGCAAACACAGACATACAGTAGACACGTACACAGAGAGAAGAATGAGTGTGTGAGAGATGGATTTACAAAAGGAGAGAGAGAGAGAGAGAGAGAGAGAGAGAGAGAGAGAGAGATTTAAGCTTAAAGATAAAATAAAGATAGAAATTAAACTTGATAGAGAGAAAAATTAAGCTTGATAGAAAAAGAGAGATATAAACTAAGCTTAATAGAGAGATAAAACAAAGATTAAGCTTAGGGGAGAAAGACAGACATACAGTAACATCAAAGTAATATATAGGAATTCCTTGGGATCGAAACATGCATCTTTAGTCCAGGATATGAACACCGTATCCACTCAACCACGGCATACCCCACCTCCCCCAACCTACCCCCAACCTCCCCCCAACCTCCCCCCAACCTCCCCCCCCCACCAAAAAAGAGAGAGGGGTGGGGGAAGGTATTAAGAGAAAAATTAGGAATATGAAGGGAATGAGGAGGAGAATAACATAGCCTTCCATTCCACGTTTCACTCACACCTAGATGAGTCTTTGCTTAAGGTATTAATATGAGAAGAAATGTGTGGGGGAAAAAGGTGTTTTAAGTTTTTATCTAGTGTGGGTGAGGCTCTGTGTGGGTGAGGCTTTGTGTGGGTGAGGCTCTGTGTGGGTGAGGCTTTGTGTGTGCGTGTGTTTTAATTATTTTTTTTTTGGGTGTTTTATTTGTAGTTATATATGAAGAAAAACTATCGACAAATATTATCTCTTTGCCCACTGTTGTGTTAATGACGACTGGGTCCTGTAGCTGACTGTAGATGGCTCTGTAGGTGGATTCAAAGGCGGCTCTGTAGGGGTGGCAGCTCTGAAGGTGGCGCTGTTGGGTGGCTGTGGGTGGCGCTGTAGGTGGCTCTGTAGCTGACTGTAGGTGGCTCTGTAGGTGGCTTCAAAGGCGGCTCTGTAGGTGGCTCTGTAGGTGGCGCTGTAGGTGGCGCTGTAGGTGGCTCTGTTGGTGGCACTGGTGGCTCCCGACCCTTGACCCAGATGGTCCACTAACAAGTGATGCAGGTAGTATATAGCGAGGTGGTAACTGTTATAGCTCTCTCTCTCTCTCTCTCTCTCTCTCTCTCTCTCTCTCTCTCTCTCTCTCTCTCTCTCTCTCTCTCTCTCTCTCTCTCTCTCTCTCTCTCTCTCTCTCTCTCTCTCTCTCCTTCCCTTTCCCTTCTTTTCTCTGTAGATGCCCTCCATCCTTTCCTCTTCCCCTACTCTCTGCCCACCTCCTCCTTTCCCATCTCTCTCCCTCTTCCCTATATCTTATCTACCCCTTCCTCTCCACTCTTCCCCATTACCTCTTTCTTTACCTTCTCTACCCCTCCCTTCCATCCTTCCCTTCTCCTCCCTCTCCCATTCCCCCCTCCCATACACTCTCCCTCTCTCCCATTCTCCCTCTCCTACTCCCCCTCCCCCCACTCCCCTCTCTCTCCCTCCCCTCCTCCCTCTCCCATTCTCCTCTCCTCTCCTCTCACCCCTCCTCCCCCTCCCCCAGACTCTCCTTCTCCCTCCCCCTCCCATTCTCCCACTCTCCCTCTCCTTCCTCTCTCTTCCCTCTCTCTTCCCTCTCTCTTCCCTCTCTCCAGGAACATAGGGGACGGCATCATCCAGTCATAGTGGGACTTTTATCGAGATGAACCTCAAAAAATTTCATCTTTTCTGTCAGGCGAGGTAACAAGACCTCTCACTTAAGTGTCGCCCCTCACCAAGCTCTCTCTCTCTCTCTCTCTCTCTCTCTCTCTCTCTCTCTCTCTCTCGTATATTACTGTGGTACTAGAGTCGATGATAATAGTTTTCAATATCACTCTCTAATTTAAAGACTGATATTTCTCATTACAATTCTATGGGTCTATGGGTACATATATAACACTCCTAAACTCACATATAGGAGTACATATTTAACACCAATAAACTAACATGTATCAGAATATTTTTATCACAATATTAGACCCATATTGAATAATCAGGTAAACATAATAACAGAAGATTTAAGTATTAACATAACAATAAAATTATGAAAGAGTACACAAGAGACATGGGTTATGTGGCCTTACCTATGGCTCCTGAAAGTGTGGGAAAAAGAGTAAATATAAGTGAAACAATTATGGATAATTAATTACTAATATATTGAGTTTCGTCTTGGTGAATGTCTTATGAGCGGGGGTGTGTGTGTGTCTGTCTGTCGGTAAAAAATAAATTAAAAAAATTTTATGTATTTTTTCTGGGTCTCGGGTGAGCTCAGAGGCCCAACCAGTTTAATTAAGGCAATTTAAAATGTAAATTAAAAGACAGAGATGATAAAAGGTGAAAGGTTGTGAAAGAGGAGGAAAAGATCTCCAAAAGAAAATGGGAGAAAAGGAAGATTTACAAAAATTGCTGACAAAGTGTAAGTTAGCAGAGCATCACACTACCTAGAAATTGAATTTAAATGCAAACTCCTCAGTCTCATATATCACGAAATTGTGTTGAGTTACAGGAGGCGAGACGGCAGAGGTGATGTGCGGGTTATGCATACATGAATGGGAAACAAAGTAAATGTAACAATACATATTCTCCTGCGAGCTATGATCATGGCTAGCCCGCACCTCTGTTATGTGAATGTAAGATGAAACAGACACGTTCTCTCTCACCATGCACACAACTACGCCTGCATTAATGTGGCTTCGCATACCGCTCCATATGTATACTCCAGCCCGTCACCTTCACAGTCACCGTCAGGGACACAATGCCGCTAACTGTCGCTACTAAACGGTGCTACACGACGTGGCTGTGTTTTGTCCTTCAGCTGCTGGGGACTACACCACCAATTGACACCCTTCTCTGTTGTCACTCTGGCAGGAGGTGTTGTCGCTGGGGTGTAAGGTGTTATCACTGGGGTGGGAAGTGTTGTCTCTAGGGTGTGGGGTGTTGTCATGTGCGTCAGAGGTGTCGGTCACTGTCGTTGGAGATGTTGTCACTGTGATGGGAGGTGTTGTCACCCATACAGTTACTGGGGTTAGGAGACAATCTGTTTCCTTAAGGTTCTGTGTAAGGTTGTGTTGTTGTTGGTGATGGTGCTGCTTCATCCTCAACTAACCATCTCGTCCCCAGCACGCCAGGGTGTGGTCATCTGTAGGAGTGGCGGCGGCAGCAGTTATTGCCGAAGCTGTAATATAGAAGCCACCTGCTGCTGGCAGCGTCTAGTCGGCCATCACATGACCATCAACTGGAGTGAAGGAGGTAGCTGAAGTCGTCGCACATAGCTCAGAGGCTCTACATGAAGACATTTCCAGATCTTCCACTACCCGCATCTGGCTCCCCGGGGGGTCACAAGGCCTCACGTGCCTTGCCTACCTCACACATGCTCACTCGGCCACCACGACGTCTGATCACGGCGTCTTCAAGAACGTCTGGTGGGGAATCTTGAAACTCCATCAGATCCCTGCTGACGCTATTTCACTGATTTGTTTTCAAACTGTATTGTTACTGAGGATTCTACCAACACACATTGTGTTAACATTCACGTATGTAAATTTAGGTAGCTCCTTTGGCTTCAGCTGCTCGTGCATGACGCTCACTATTACATCCACACACAACTCGATATGCTTGTGTTGGGTCTACATCCCCCTGGAGCTCAGACAGTCAGGTCACGAATCACAAGAGTAGGGGTCAAGTGCTCCACCTGACCGCACCCTTCTCAGTACACAGGTGGAGGCGACCAGGAGACGTATAGGATAGATCATCGTATAAGACAGGCATTCTTATACATAGAGGATAGAATAACGGAAGGAAGGACTAATGTCTTCTGGCCGCCGTATCTCAAATCCTTATAGCACTCGGCCTCAACCACGAGAGCCACGACGTATTGAAATAGTTTCTTAATTACTGCAGACCGCGTCAAGTATACTTCATGGTCTCAATTAGTGATACCTGCAGAGTGTACCTTAAAAATGTACGGAGACCAGCACAGCTCACATTTCATTGCTCTCTCACAGTATAGTCTCAAAGTTTCAACGTCAAGATAATCGGATCAGGACGTCCATCGTTCGGGAGGTACAGACCACTACAGGATGCCCCTCACTCTAAGACCAAAATCCAGCCAAGTCTCCCCTAATGAGACAGAAAGCGAATAGAACACGAGATGTTATCATGCTAGAAAATGTGATGTCATTATCAGAAAATGAGACATCAAGAATGAAAGAAAATTAAGTGTTAAACAAAGAGAAAAATCAAACATTACACTGATGGAAAACGACATGTGAAGACCAACAGAAAACGACACGTGAACACCAACAGAAAACGACACGTGAACACCAACAGAAAACGACACGTGAAGACCAACAGAAAACGACACGTGAACACCAACAGAAAACGACACGTGAACACCAACAGAAAACGACACGTGAACACCAACAGAAAACGTGAACACCAACAGAAAACGAAGACCACAGTAAAACATGAACACCACCAACCAGAATACCAACAGAAACGACATGTGAAGACCAACAGAAAGACATGTGACCAACAGAAAACGACACGTGAAGACCAACAGAAAACGACACGTGAACACCAACAGAAAACGACACGTGAACACCAACAGAAAACGACACGTGAACACCAACAGAAAACGACACGTGAACACCAACAGAAAACGACACGTGAACACCAACAGAAAACGACACGTGAAGACCAACAGAAAACGACATGTGAAGACCAACAGAAAACGACACGTGAAGACCAACAGAAAACAGTGATAAGGATCGAGAATCACCAACCAATCACCTATCTCCAGGGAGCCAATAGCAGCCTTATTTACACATTGGTACCTGAAGCGGAGTGTAGTGTAGTGTGACCAGGAGGAATGACGGAACGAGTCTGGTCCCAATAGTGGCATTCACTGACAACATTGGATGAGGAACATTGCATCCAAGTCCACTTACATTGTTGTCATTGTATTCCTGCCACCACTTATACGAAATAGACACGTATGGATAACTATAATCTTTTGATGGTATAATTCGTGTCAGATTATAGAACGAGATAATTATATTCATTGTTTTTAAAGGTTATTCATAGTGAGAGGGAAATAGTGATAGAAAAATGGACAAGAAAGAATAAGAGAGAAAGGGAGAAATTGAAAGACAGAGAAAGAGTAAGATAACAAGCAAGAAAGTAAGAGAAAAAGGGGAAAATCAAAAGAGAAAAGAAGAATGAGAGATAAAAGAGAGAGAGAAAGCGAGAGGGAAAAGAAGATGACGAGAGAAAGGGAGAGGTAAAAGAGACCGAGAGAATGAGATAGAACAACACAGAGAGAGAGAGAGAGAGAGAGCAATATGTACATCACACCTCCTTCTACAGCCATTAGCGTGGGGAGTAACCTTACCATTAGGGGTTTGCTGCTACAGTAATCTACCTCACAGCCACCACGCTAATGGACACACACACACACACACACACACACACACACACACACACACACACACACAGAAAACGAAAAAAAGAAAATAATGAAAATTAGAAAAATTAAATAAATAAAAAGAAAGCAAGTAAGAAAGAACGAAAGCCTGAGAGAGTGAAAGAGAGAAAGAGGGGCAGAAAGAAAGAGAGAGAGAGAGAGAGTTCAAGTTATCTCACCATAACACTACTATCAGATCATCCCCCAGAGTCTCCCACAACGTCATTAGGACCTCATTGGCCAACACCTCCCTAGCCACTACGGTAATGACCTCACAGAGAGAGAAACAGAGAGACAGACAGACAGACAGATACAGGTAGACAGATAGAGGTAGTTTGACAGACAGGGATGATACAGAAATAGACAGAGAGAGACAGATTACATAGGGATGGAGACTTGGATAGAAGGACAGACAAACAGAGACAGACAGGCAGATAGACAGACAGACAGACAGTGATAAATAAAACAACATAGAAAGAAAAAGAGATAGAAACAAGCAACAGAGACAGAAAGAGACAGAGATAGAGATAGAGACAGAAAGTGACATATTAGAACCACACACACACACACACACACACACACACACACACACACACACACACACACACACACACACACACAGACATACACTGACAAACGACATCAATTCTGTAGTGTGTTAAAGAAAAACTAAGAAATGTGTCTCTTTATGCCTCTACCATCCGTCCATTGAGAACACCCATCCATATCGTCTGACCAGCCACAGGTGTATTCATTTTGCCAGAGATGTTGTGGTGTACTGTTATGGTGGTGTGGATGTGGATATTCTGATTAGTGTTGTGGTGTGGATGTGGTTATTCTGATTAGTGTTGTGGTGGTGTGGATGTGGATATTCTGATTAGTGTTGTGGTGGTGTGGTTATTCTGATTAGTGTTGTGGTGTGGATGTGGATATTCTGATTAGTGTTGTGGTGTGGATGTGGTTATTCTGATTAGTGTTGTGGTGGTGTGGATGTGGGTTATTCTGATTAGTGTTGTGGGTGTGATGGTTATTCTGATTATACAGGTGGTGTGGATGTGATATTCTGATTAGTGTTGTAGTATGTATATTCTGGGCTTAGTGTTGTGGTGGTGTGGATGTGGGTTTGGTTTTTCTGAGTGATGTCCTGTGAGTTATGGTTTTTAATTAGTGATATGATTACCACAGATCAATTAGGAAAACATAACATCATCTACCTAACCTATCCTAACCTAACCTGACCTGACCTGACCTGACCTAACCTAACCTAACCTTTGTGCCTGAATGTTTTTAAATGTGACCTATGAGCAAAATGTTAACGTCGCTCATTGGAATATCACTGAGGGACATTTCAGCCTTCTGCCTTCACCTCGCTGACATTTTATTCACATTTATCTCAAATTTATCGTAAAATGTTGTTTGTCGTTCTTTGTTTGTTCTTTATCGATGTTGTTTTTGTTTTACTGTTGTTTACGTTAATGCGAATTTGCTAGGTAGCCTCTCTCTCTCTCTCTCTCTCTCTCTCTCTCTCTCTCTCTCTCTCTCTCTCTCTCTCTGTTTCCTATACATGCTGTCCCATCTCTTTTCTCTCTCTCTCTCTCTTCTTCATTGTTCTGTTCTTCTTTCCATTTCCTGTCTTCCTTGTGGCATCCATCTCCCAAGTGCATCCATCTCTCAAACCTCACAGTGTTGTCCTCTTATTCAGCTCAAGACGTCGGTTAATGGTAGAACAATCCGTCACTTTCCTTTTATAGATGACAAAAGCAAAGCAACTCAACTTATGAAAGGTGTATCTATAAACTCCCGGATCCTAATGCCACAATAGTACCTGCAGATGTTTCTATAAACGACTGAATCCAAACAAACCAATACCCACAGATGGTTGTATAAACGACTGAATACAAAGAACCCATTATTTTGAGGTGTTTCTATAAACGAATGAATCTAGACGGTTCAATAATTACAGCTGTGTTTATAACTGACAGGAACCAAACAATTTACTCTGATACTTTCAAACTAAACACACACACACACACACACACACACACACACACACACACACACACACACACACACAAAAGCACCTCGAGAGAAGATCAAGGAAAGTGATGCGGGTTTAAGTAGCTGTAGTTGAGACTCAGATATACGCAGACATACACTCCATGATTGATAAGTCGTATGTGATGTGGGTTTTATGTGGACCTGAGGGAGGGAATACGTGGAGCAGGAGGTGGGGGGAAAGGGGAGGTAGGGAGGAGAGGAGAATTGGGCAAGGAAGAGGAAGAGGAGATAGGGAAAAGAATGGAAGAGGTAATGAGAATTGAAAGGACAGGAAGAAAGAGGGAAGACAAGAGAAACGGGAGAGGGAACGTAACGGAAGAGATAAGAGGAAGAAAGGGGTAAGGAAGGAGGTAGGAGGAGAGAGAGAGAGAGAGAATGAAGGAAGCAAAGTCCCAGATAGGGGAAGCCATGAGTCTTGGTCTTGGAAAATGTGTTAGTTGCTCTTCCCCTGTGTTCCCTCCTCGTCTTCCTCCTCCTCCTCCTCCTCCTCTTCTTCCTCCTCCCCCTCCTCCTCTTCTTCCGCCTCTTCCTCCTCTTCCTCCTCTTCTTCCTTCTCGTCCTCCATCCTCACTTCTTTTCCTCTCTCACCCTCCTCCTCCCCCCTCCCCCCTCATGAGCTGTCTCCCTTGAGTTTGTGTGGACATAAAGATGGAAGCTGAAAATAACATCGATTTCGCACTGAAACTCTTACGTACTTATAAATATTATGTATGTATGTATGTATGTATGTATGTATGGATATCACTTCTCGTCTTTATATTTGCCTACTCTCTCTCTCTCTCTCTCTCTCTCTCTCTCTCTCTCTCTGAGGTAGAGGGTGGCGGCGGTTCATCAGATAATGTGTGAATGTATGTTCCGCGTCAGGGTTTTAAATACTCGCATAATTCCTCGGGTCTTCTCTCGCCTGCTGGAGATAAGGAGGAAAATACCGCCTTCCTGAACCAAGGTATTTGTGCAGATAAGACACTAAATTCTGAGCCAGACGAGGAAGAGGAAGGAGAGGAGGAGAACGGGGCATTTACATACATAGATGATCATACACACACACACACACACACACACACATACACACACACACACACACACACACACACACACACACACACACACACACTCGGATAGGGAAACAGGGAAACAGGCAGACAGACACAGAAAGACAGTCAGATAGAGGGAGAGAGAGAGAGAGAGACAGACAGACCGTTAGACTGATTTAAAGATTGTATTTAATATATGAGTGTATGATTTATTTGTCTGTGTCTGTTTGTGTGTTTGTCAGTGTGTATATGTGTTCGTCTGTGTTCGGTGTGTGCTTGTGTGGTTGTCTATGTCTGTTTGTGTGTGTGTGTGAATGCCTGTGTGCGAGTCTCATAAAATCATTTCCGATAAATTGGTTAGATTTCACGTTGATGATGGCGATTTGTGGGGAAATAAGGAGATATATCAGTGCTGGAGAGGTCTGTTCCTGCCCCACTTGTGACGTCATTCAGTAAATAGTGCTCGACGTCACTCAAAAAGTATATGACTTCGCTCAAAAACAATAATGTTGTTCACCAGATGTCACTTAGTGTTCAATAATGCATGACGTCATTCAGTGGATAGTAATGCATGACGTAATTCAATAAAGAGCAACGTATGGTCACTTAGAAAGATAACAGCAATAGTGGCCAGTGAACAATAGCGTATGACGTCATTCCTTAAATAACCCCCAAAAGGTGACACAGATTACCTTCATCACCAGGATAGGTTGTGGTGAGGCAGGCGGCTTGGTGTAGCGTGGAGGCGGAGGAGCTGCTGGTCTTAGCCACACACCAGGCTGAGGTTAATTAAGTTACTCTTCGGCTCTGGAGAAGGTCGAGGTAGTCCCCTGGGGAGGACCCGCTGCTAAGGAGACACACTCGCCTTGTGTACTAAGGGGAACCCGACCGTAGGGGGAGGTAGGGAGCCGTTCACCCAGGGTTGATAAGAGCAGGGTGAGACAAGGGGACACACTCACCCTGTGTACTGAGGAGGTTGGTAGTAGGGTGATGCTAACACAGACACAACTCCTTTAACCAGAACATTAAAGGTACATACAGTGTTGTATGATATTAACCAAGCTGAACCTTTTGAGGGCTGGAACTCTCTTGACAAAAACGCCTCATAAAATACACCTAGATTGAACTATTTACTTATTTCTTGATACATAAAAAAATGAAATTGGGTTATATTCATTAACACGATAATAATAATAATAATAATAATAATAATAATAATAATAATAATAATAATAATAATAATAATAATAATAATAATAATAATAAAAGGTTTATTAATAGAGTTGCAATCGGTGGCTGAAAATATACAAACTTACATTTGATTTAAACATAATAATATACGTTCAATACATATACAGGGCTGTTCATTACATAAATCAGGAGCTGTTTATTATTTTAACAATAGATAGGATGGTGCTATTCATTGTGTGTGTGTGTGTGTGTGTGTGTGTGTGTGTGTGTGTGTTTTAACATGTATAGCTTTTTCCAGTAATGTTTAATGACTAAGTTGTTGAAGATGAAAGAGAAGACGGAAGGAAGGAAGATAAGAGACTAGGCTGTGAGGTTCAAGGTCCATTGATTCTCCTCAGACGCGGCCAAGAGTTAGACGACTCGGTAATCATCAGCATCAGAGGCTGGATCATCCTCTCATTAGTGGACCTAGACCGACCACTGGCTGTTAATATTAAGGCGAGAAGGACTCTTGAGGTACCTGGCCGCAGCAGACTCTCAGGGTACACGGTGATGGAGAGATAATGACTGTCTCCGAGAAGTACAACCCGAGGAGCCTCTGGGGTATATGACAACAGCTTAAATATACGACACTCATCTCACCGTCACGGCTGATGGAGAGATAATGAAGGTCTCGGAGAAGCACAGCCCCTGGGAGTCTCTGAGGTATATGACAACGGCTTACCATGACACTCATCTCGCCGTCTTAGCGACAAAAATAAGAGTTTAAGTCTATTTAGTGCTTTAGCTGTCCTGTCTCGTTGGTCTTCAAGCTGCTGGAGGATGGATGAGCTCTCGAGGATAAACGTCAAGTGGGTGAAGCTCATTCTGCGGCGGAAGAAGAACATCCAGTGAAGGTGTAAAAGATATAACAGTTACCTCAGCGTCTCTGTGTCCTTCAGGTTAATGGAGACACTCCCTCTCAAACACGCACTAACGCAGGAGCCCGACAGCTGTGCCAACAACAGGGTTCTTTGACGCCGCGAACATGAGGGTGATATATTTTTCCCCGAAGGATCAGAATTACGAATGAAGTCTTCAATGAAAGCTTTTGAGGCACCTTTATTGACAGTTCATTTATGATGTGGACTGTGTGTTGGCCAGCACTTGGGAAACTACAAGACTGCTTAAACAAGACTTATAAAATATGCACAATCACCTTAATACGAGCACCTCCGGGTGCTGTAATTTATTAAAAACACAAAAGAAAATTCGTTATTTCGACGATGTGTCAATCAGGCAACGAGGCTTTCTTAATGCCAAAAAATCAGGCGACATATTCCCCAAACCAGAGACTCAAACATCGCTAGTACCGTTAATTGTGAAGCTGAATTGGCAAGAACTAAACCCAGACTTTTTTTTAATGGGGAAACTGATTCAAGGAGACTGTGTACCTGCCTGACATTTCCAATTAGAAAAATCTGAGTGGCGGTGGACGGAGAATATGAGGCAACGTTAATATTGGAAGCTCTCCATCAGTGACCCGTTATGTCAGACACACACACACACACACACGTATGTGTTGATTCGAGACCTCGCTTGTTGATGTGAATGATTCATTTTTGTAAATTGTGTAAATATTATAAGGTATTTAAAGGAATGAAGTGCTTATAGTACAGGAGATGCATCGTAAAGCTAAAATAACAATAGTGGTAGTTAAGAAAGATCATAGATTGTGTTAATAATGCATAATTGCTGCGTCACTGTTCCAAACTACTTGTAAGTGGTTGACCGGATTCCCATTTTCCTAGATGCGAGGATTAGTAAGGCAAAGCACGACGCCACGCAGTCAGCTCATCCTCAGACCGTGTTAATTCTACCCTTCTTCATGAACGGATTGGCTATCGACTGCACCACTGACGGCCTTACTATACAACCTTGTGGTGAAGTAGCCTCTGTTATAATGGGATTGTGTTATTTTGTTCTCGATCGTTTATGTAAGATTATTTGTTACTCCTGTCTCGGCTTTCATTCCCGCTTATATTGTGTTAAGGTGGTGTAATGGTAACGTTAGCTGGGGAAGAGGTTCAAGTTACTTTATCGTATTTGTTAATTACCTGTTTTCTATCGTGTAATTAGTATAAAGTAACATTTTCACCGTGTTGTGGTTAAAACAATAGATCTTCCCTGAGGGTATATTGTTTACTCTGTCAACGTGGGGAAACGGGAAGAAAGACATTTACTACAGTTCAGTTCCTAGCAAAGTTTAATTAGTGTCACAGCTTCACACACACTCAGATCCCCCCTCTCTCCTTTCTCACTTAAACCGGGAATGGTGGTGGTGTAAAGTTTCTCCCGATAACTGAGCTTGATCTTACCGGGAAAGCATTACTGGTAGTGACTTGAGAGATTACCTGAAGATTAATCACTCTTGCTTATTTTACCTAACCTCACCTAACCTAACCTCACCTAACCTAACCTAACCTAACCTCACCTAACCTCACCTAACCTAACCAAACAGAATACTTTTCCTGAATTTATGAGGTGACTGACCGTAATTGTTGAGAAAGGAAGAGGGAGGGAAGAAGAGTGGAAGAAATAGAAGAAGAAGAAAATGAGAGGAATAAATGGTGGGAGACAAAGAAGAGAGGAAGGGAAAGGGAAGTTGAGAGGGAGAGATTGAGGAAGAGAATTAACTAGGGAGAAATAGAAGAAGAGAATAAGAGCAGAAAGGGAGATGAAGACAGAAGATGAGAAAGGGTAGGAAGGTGTGTTAAGTAGAGAGAGAGATCGAAAGAAAGAGAATGAAAGAAAAAGAAAGAAAGAAAGAAAGTAGTAAACAAAAGAAAGAGAAAATGAGAGAAAGGAAAAATAAAATAGAGTAGATTCCTAAATACTCGATGGTAAAAAGGCAAATTTAAGAGAGAGAGAGAGAGAGAGAGAGAGAGAGAGAGAGAAAGAGAGAGAGAGAGAGAGAGAGACTCTTCGTGGAGGTTGGGAATACAAGTTGGAGGAAGAAGAAAATGCTCCACGAACACGACAAAGTGAAAGATAAAGATTAAATAAATAGAGAGGAAGAAGGAGAGAAGAGGCGACAAGAAGAGAGAGGGAGAGACTTGGAAGAGGACTGCAGGACTCACTGTACTGATGAAAAGCAGAAATATTTCTTGTCCATGTTGATAAGTGAGCAGGAAAAGCCTACTCTGTTCTCTACCACCAGGCTCATTCGTGCGACCAGCAAAGCCCCTCTCGGTATCACAGACTGACCCCGGTAGATTAGAGCAGTCCTAGCTTCCGTCGACCAGCACCCCAGCTTCCACTGACCAGTACCCCAGTTTCCGTCGACCAGTACCCCAGTTTCCGTCCAACAGTACCCCAGTTTCCGTCGACCAGTACCCTAGCTTCCGTCGACCAGTACCCCAGCTTCCACTGACCAGTACCCCAGTTTCCGTCCACCAGTACCCCAGCTTCCGTCCACCAGTACCCCATCTTCCGTCCACCAGTACCCCATCTTCCGTCCACCAGTACCCCAGCTTCCAGCATCACCACCAAGCTTGGGTGTACTGGCCCACCCACTCCTCAGTACCAAATCGGAACCCTCACCAACAAGACCAAAGCAGACTTATATGTGCACAGAAATTTTCCATGACGAGACTGCAGCAAGAGAAGAATGTAAGATCTCTGGGTATTGCCTGTGGGAACAACAGATAGGAGAATAGGAACAAAGGAAAGTGTGGCAGTGTGAAGAACTGGTGGTAGCCCCGAGAGACACAGTGATAGGCCCCAGGAGACACAGTGGTCGCCCCAGGAGACACAGTGGTAGTCCCGAAAGGCACAGTGGTAGCCCCGGGAGACACAGTGGTAGTCCCGAAAGGCACAGTGGTAGCCCCGGGAGACACAGTGGTAGCCCCGAGAGACACAGTGGTAGCCCCGGGAGACACAGTGGTAGCACCGAGACACACAATGGTAGCCCCGGGAGACACAGTGGTAGCCCCAGGAGACACAGTGGTAGTCCAAGGCACAGTGGTAGCCCCGAGAGAGAGACACAGTGAAGTCCTGGGAGACACAGTGGTATCCCCAAAGGCACAGTGGTAGCCCGGAACACAGTGGTAGCCCCGAGAGACACAGTGGTAGCCCCGAGAGACACAGTGGTAGCCCCGAGAGACACAGTAGTCCCCACAGCACCGAAGACTCCTCGTGATCGTCACACAAGTCACAGCTCGGGGTGGCAGCGTCCCTGACACCAGCAGCTGTAGGAGAGAGAGAGAGAGAGAGAGTCGCCTTAACACGGGAAACCTCTCACGTTCTTCACTTCCTAATGCCTGCCTGTCTGTCTACTTTACTTCCTGTCTGCTTGCCTGCCTGTCTGTCTACCTTACTTCCTGTCTGCTGTGTGTGTGTGTGTGTGTGTGTACGTCTCTGTATGTCATGTACACATTATATTTGCTTTAGAATCTGTATATTCCCTGTACACCACGAATAATAACTATATCAACCTATTATTCTGTTTACCTGATCTTCTTCATAGGAGAAAATAATACGAAAGATACAAATTGCCTTTAAAAGTTTATCTTGATATTACTTAACGTGTTGATAGAAAATGTCTTTGACGGTTTTAAACGAAGGATGGTTTTTGAGTTTACCGTGGCATATTTAACGTCGTGCTGAGGTCTTGATGCCAGTATATCAACACAGATTATATCGTGTGTGGGATATGGTTAAATAAATATATATGTGTGTGTGAGATAAATTAATTATAGGATGTTGTCTATTGTGTATGCTGATTTATGTATATATTCAGGTATGTATATAAATTTGTACATGTCTGAGTGTATATATATGTATGTGTGAGTCTGAATGTATATGTGTGTGTGTGTGTGTGTGTGTGTATGTGTGTGTGTGTGTGTGTGTGTATTTTGCGTGTCTCTACGTGTATAAACATGTCTACTTCCCTCTTCCTCCTTCCTTCCCTTCCCCTTTTTCTTCTCTCCACTCCTCCCTCCCCCACAATCCAGCCCAGTACACACGACAGTAATGCACACACTCACACACACACACACACACACACACTCACACACACACACACACACACACACACACACACTTATACTAAAACTCCCTGCCATTAAACAGACTTTTCTTTGATACTGAGGGAACCTTCTCATTTAAACCAGAGGACTGATGTCTTCAGTACACAAACAGTGCCGCAGAGGGAGACTAATGCCCCTAATTTAAATATTGGTTCAGAATTAGTACATAAATATTGTTAAAGGTAATTGATATGAAAATATGTGTTCTTGAAGCCTCACTGAAAGAGGGTTAATATTTGTTTTGCCATTAAGAGTTGACGGTGGAGGAAATAATTGTATGTAAGTGTTGTGGAAATTATTAACAAGGATGGTAGAGTTTCAGTGTAATTTCGACGTCATTGTAGCAACCATATTTATGTCGTAGCGAGAAATAAAACCTCAGAGGAAAATAAAGCTTCCAGTTAACATTCCTATCTGACATTATATAGGAATTATCTCTTTACATGTCACTACGCTCAAGAAAATCGTCGCCATTTTTTTTTAATTGGAAAAAAAATTTAATCCTACGCGATACACGTCTGGTGTATCTGGGTGGCTGATGACGTCACATGATTTAAGTAGCTTAGTGTTTCATCGATTTGGTCTTCGCTCAGACAGGTGAAGTTTGGTCTCGGTATTCATCCACGAGCTATAAGCACTCAGCAATAGAACCTAGCACCCAGCAATAGAACCTAGCACTATTAGCTTTTAGCACTAACATCCAGCAGCTAGCACCCACACCCCAGTGCCACTAGTTTAGCTTTTAGCACCCAGGTAAGCTATGCCCAGACAGACACAGACATAAACATACCACCACCACCACCACTATCTGCTGCTCAAGAGTGCAAGAAATAACTTTCAGGGAAGTCTCGACATAGCCCAATAAAACCTCACCTGTGGCTCTCTCTCTCTCTCTCTCTCTCTCTCTCTCTCTCTCTCTCTCTCTCTCTCTCTCTCTCTCTCTCTCTCTCTCTCTCTCTCTCTCTCTCTCTCTCTCTCTTGCCCTTCTTCTTTTTCTTCCTTAATCTCTTTTTCCACCTTCTCTTTCTTACCTGCTCCTAGTCTTATTTTTTATTTATTTTCCTCTTTCTTACCCTCTTCCACTTCTTATTTACCACTTCTTCCTCCTATTTCTTGCCCTCTTTCTCATCCCTTCTTAGGAAGTCTTACATCTTCCCTTCCTATTTCTCTCTCTCTCTCCTTCCTTCCTTCCTTCCTTCCTGTCTCCTTCCCCTCCTTTCTGCAACCCCCTCCCTCCATCTCTCCTTCTCTCCCTCCCCACCCACACACCTATCATCCGTTCAAGAAACTTAGCATAAAATATAAAGATGCGTTTTCCGAAGTTTGTAGAGGGTGAGCATTTGCAAGTCAATAGTTGCAGGGACCAAAGAGTCCTGCAGATCTCTAATGTATATTGAGCCAAGTGCAACCCGACAAAAGTTTGAACGTTTCCAGTTCTCTGGGGAGTGCGTGAGAATACATATATATCTCCTGACGTATCATATAATACAAAACACTGACAGAAACATTCTAAACATTTCATAGATATTCATTTTATTTTTACATCGCATGAATAACAGACTAAAGCAGTGATAAAGAACAGACGATAATAAACAACAAAAAAACAGAGGGAAATCTATTTTAAGCTTCAAATATCTTGTGTTGGGAGGGGGCGGACGCCTCGCTGGGCAGATCTGACAACGTGACTGGTTTGATCTCTCTCTGAGCCATTTATTTATTAAAAAAGATTGGCGCCTAGAGCAGTAAGACAGTTTCTGACATATGAGTGGCAGCAGGAGTCTTGCTACACTCCGCTGCCAATACTATGTTAATAGCATGTTATATATAGCCTTCAACACTGAGGAATATGCTCATAAATGCTCATTTTTTATTCTAATAATTTAATTGTAAATATTACACCATGCCCCCTTCATAAAGAACCGTTTAATAACATTTAAAATATACTTTACGGTTACAGACAAACATAAATAATGGTACAATCACATGAACACACAAACATAAACACACATACAAACATGTAATAACACAAGTGAACATTAAGGAATATAAGAACAAACAGTTTCAGACCGACGAAGCTAACTAGAGTTAATAAAAAAATCGTTTTAACACGACCTTGATATTTACAATTTTCTCGTCACGCGGGAATTTCAAGTCAAGTGTTCTTTAAATCTCGACTTATGTGAAATTCTAATGAAAATGACCTTCAGCTCTCTGGTGTGATCTTTTATCGTGCTTACTACCATCGTTTTCCCTGAGTTCTCGTGACTTTTCGTGTTTTTTTACTTAAGATTTTTTTTTTCATCTCGGAGTGTCGTTTAGCGCCGTCTGTTCTTCTCCCTTCCAAAGGCTTGATATTGTTAGCAAGTTTAACCAAAATTCTTCTTGCAGTTTAATTTGTGGGTTAGGTTAGGTTAGGTTAGCACACTGAAACAGATTCTCAATGTTATTCAAGCAATCTCCTCACCTTTCTATCACAAATCTAACCCACCGCCTTTACCGATAATCTTCTTCACATGATCAGTAGTGTTTCCAGTACTCCTTCCCTTCTCTCCCCGACACACGGTACTATAAAGAGACCCACACCACCACCCACCCCCTGCCACCTACCTGACCACATAGACCCACCCACCCCCTGCCACCTACCTGACCACATAGACCCACCCACCCCCTGCCACCTACCTGACCACATAGACCCACCCACCCCCTGCCACCTACCTGACCACATAGACCCACACCACCACCCACCCCCTGCCACCTACCTGACCAATACTCAAGATACACTGACGAATTCTGACAACCACTAGCCGTCGTAGGATCACAGTTCCCCGATATTTTCCTTCCCAGAAAATTCAAGTGATAGAAACCTTTACTTGAAGAACATATGAGAATTTTATATATTAATCTTTGATGTGAAGTTCGGTATCTGTTTTATTAACCGATGTCTCTAGTCTGTATTTCATCTTTTAATTATTATTATTATTTTTTAATTATTAGTGGCTTTTGTATAATTTGGTTGATTTATGCCTTTTTTATTGTATTTTTGAGGCCTCTGTTTTATTATTGTTGTTTTTACTATAATTATGCCCTTATAAAAACTACTATATATAAATTTTTCCAATAATTGTTCTAGTAGATTGTGAATTAGTATAATAATAATAATAATAATAATAATAATAATAATAATAATAATAATAATAATAATAATAATAATAATACTAATAATGCGCAAGGTCTCCTACCACACTCACACACACTCCAAAATCACTCCTGGGACCAGCATTACTGTCATGCTTCATCAAAACTGAATGTAAAACACAAGACTTACTGCCTGTGCACTGTTATCTCTACACACACACACACACACACACACACACAGGAGAGACGTAGAGTAAAACAGAATTCAAATCCTCATTACGTCTAAGCAGCGCCTCTGTCTCTCCCTTCCCCGGATTATGAGAGAGAGAATAAAGGATTTCCTCAGGCGCCATTAACGTTATCCGAAACAGGTTCGTGTGTGTGTGTGTGTGTGTGTGTGTGTGTATGTAATAATAATAATAATAATAATAATAATAATAATAATAATTAACGGTGTATTGAAAGAGCATGGCAGACAGAAGGCTGAAAATATACAGTTACACAATTAGGGAATGAATCACGTGATTGACAAATACTGTAATATAAAAGTGTTTGTGTGTGTGTGTGTGTGTGTGTTTGTCTGTCTGTCTGTCTGTCTGTCTGAAGAAACTACCTTTTCAAAAGTATAATCTCTCACACACACACACACACACACACACACACACACACACACACACACACACACTATGTTGAAATGAACTGTAGTTTGAGCTGATCCCCATCTAAGTTATTATATGTCTTATTTGTGTCACTTATGTTACTTGTATATTATTTGTAATTCGTAACCCATTCCCCAAATATGTAACTGTATATTTTCAGCCTTCTGGCTGCCAAGCTCTTTCAATAAACCGTTAATTATTATTATTATTATTATTACACAAACACACACACACACACACACATACGGAGCATCATTTAATATCAAAAAGGTTTCATACCACTGTCGTGAGATCGTACAAAGGCAAAGGAAATTAACTTATATCCTCCCACGGCCAGTCTTGTGTGTGTGTGTGTGTGTGTGTGTGTCTGTGTGTGTGTGTGTGTGTGTGTGTGTGTGTGTGTGTGTGTGTGTGTGTGTGTGTGTGTGTGTGTCTGTGTGTGTGTGTGTGTATGTGTGCGTGTGTGTCTGTGTGTGTGTGTGTGTGTGTGTGTGCGTGTGTGTCTGTGTGTGTGTGTGTGTGTGTGTGTGTGTGTGTGTGTGTGTGTGTGCGTGTGTCTGTGTGTGTGTGTGTCTGTGTGTGTGTGTGTGTGTGCGTGTGTGTCTGTGTGTGTGTGTGTGTGTCTGTGTGTGTGTGTGTGCATGTGTGTGCTGTGTGTGTGTGTCTGTGTGTGTGTGTGTGTGTGTGTGTGTGTGTGTGTGTGTCTCTGTGTGTGTGTGTGTGTGTCTGTGTGTGTGTGTGTGTGTGTTAGTGTATAAAACTTTAACCCGACTACTCTGCAAGCCTTGAATGAATACAATGTGTGTGGTAACTAGTGAAAAAATAGTCTTATATAAGTTAACAATTAAAGCCTTGAATTGCTAGTCTCAGTATATGGCAGAGCTGTTAATAAAAAAAAAATCTTCCCTCCCTCAGGTCTGTCAACTGCCCCTCCTAGGCTATGGAATTGATGGACGGGCCTACCTGATGGAGGGACCTGAGACAATATACTGGTTACTTAGATTGCACGACGACTTGGATGAAATTACTACCAATTCATCAGGTAAGTACAGTATACCTTGTCGTGTTATGATGTGATGGTGTTAAAAAGCTGACTTTGTTGTCTTGAGGTTGTCTTGTTATCTTGGCCACTGGAGGAGATCTGCTGGGTTTGAAATTACTCTTTCTCGGATAAGTTTTTGTAAAGTCAGCACCCGCCTCTTCTGACCTGACTGAAAGATGTATGTTTGTTTATCATTCGTCAAGGACTTTGATTTTTTTTTTTTGTAATTTTCACTTAATGTATTGTACGTAATGATCAGTTGTTATAGTTGGTCTTGTTAACATTGTGGTAACTCTCTCTCTCTCTCTCTCTCTCTCTCTCTCTCTCTCTCTCTCTCTCTCTCTCTCTCTCTCTCTCTCTCTCTCTCTCTCTCTCTCTCTCTCTCTCTCTCTCACGCCACACAAGAGAGACTATAACACCACGGATCATTTAGGTAATAATTAATGAACACTATTGAGAAAACATTCATAACGCCGATGCCGGACTACCACACTGGGATCATCAGAGCGTTAATTAGTTTACCTTAATTACACTAATGTGTCTTGTCGTAATTACTGTATTAATTCATAGTTGGTGTTTTTAATTCGTGATTATTTGAGGGGTTTTTTCCCCTTCGGATGTTGAATAATTGCTTGGTTTGATTTGTTTATTGATCTGTTTGTTTGTTTGTTTGTATTCACTCTGTTCGTTGGTTTGTCTCTGTTTTGATCTGTTTATTGATTTATGTGTATTTATTTATTTATTTATCTATCGATCAATGATTGTTTTATGAGTTTATTTCTCGTAATCTATTGATCATAAGTGACCAGTCTCAGCTCTCTCTCTCTCTCTCTCTCTCTCTCTCTCTCTCTCTCTCTCTCTCTCTCTCTCTCTCTCTCTCTCTCTCTCTCTCTCTCTCTCTCTCTCTCATATACTTCAAAGCTTTCTCTCACAAACACAGACATATAAAAACGTTCTCTTACACTATAACTACATGTAGGCTGTAAACATTTCCTCACAACATAACAACATAAACGTTCCCAGACAATAACGTTTGCTCACAACATAACGCCTGCTCGCACGGGTGTTGCCTCTCATGTAAACATAAACACCAACGTTTCCTTCCCCATAAATACATACAAAAACGTTGAATGTTGCGTGGTAAATGGAGGAGGATTTTGGGAGATTTACGGTAAAGACCTGAGTGATTAAAATGGATTTAGAGTGGTGTTACAGCACGTTGTGAAGGACCAGCGCTCGCCTGTCCTCCCTCCTCCGCCTACCCTCCCTTTATCCTTCATCCTCCACCCTACCTCTTCTCCATCCTCTCCCCTATCCTCTACCGTCCTCTCCTCCGCCCTCCATCGAGCAATTTTTTAAGGTATAGATGAAAGTTATTCAATTAAATACTGTTCTCTACAACGATGAAATCATTTGTCGTGAATTATATGATACAAAGTTTGTTTTGAATTTTTATTTCGTGTTTTGAACAGCTCAAAAAACGCAGGGTTTATTTTTCCATGTGTTGTACAACTACAGTTCATCCTGTAATGTAAAACATAAGTTTATATGTATATATATATATATATATATATATATATATATATATATATATATATATATATATATATATATATATATATATATATATATATACTTCCCTCCTGTAAAGCTTCCCTCACGCAGCTCAGGTTACCAGAATCAACAGCAGCACAGCCTCTCCCCTCATTCGCTGTCAGTCATTCTCTCTAATTACTGTACAGGAAGTGTTCTGCTGTGGTGTTCCCCTCCACGACGCTGTCCCAAGATTTCCTTTCTGGATCACCCTTACTGTACCAGGCAAACCAACGTGGCGCGTCACAAACACGCCCACCCCCTCACCCACCCCATCTACACCACCACCTCCTCTCGTACACCGCTGCCTCCTGGGTCTTCTTCCCCTTCCTCTCTTGTACATGTCCTTCCATCTCCTTTTTTGCTTTCTCATCTCTTCATGCCATTTACTTCTGCATTAATATATACTTTTACCAACGTTTCGTTTCCTATATATATAAACATTATAAACTCTATTTTTCATATACAGGTAAACGAAACAATTGAATTTCAATTTAATTCGTTTTCTCTAACTTGTTTCAACTATTCACAGAGTTCACAACTATTTTTCATTGTTATTCCAATAGTGTGTCGTTGTGGCAATATTAACAACTCACAACAACCAGTTTAGAAGGAGCTGTTGACTGTGGGTGGTAAACGTTATTACTTCAGCAGTATTGGCACCTTCCCGAAAACAGATTTAGAAAAAGTAACTAACATTCGATATTTAATGTCTTGTGTTTGCCAATGGTGACAAATTCCTGGGAAGAGATTAAACAAGAAGCGCTGGCTGTTGGCGTTATTCTTACAGTGGTGTCAAAAGATTCATGGCAATACATGTTGTTACTTGAGCGATATCGAGGAATGCCTGCCACTAAATCTTTTTTTCCATTACAATATCAATAAATTCTTGGTAACAAATAATATACCTTACAATATCATCAAAGTTATAGTATTAAACGTCGTTCTTATTTTATTAAGTGTTATTAGATGTCATCTCTGGTCAATGTTATGGTCCATGGCCTCCTCTCATCTCTGGTCAATGTTATGGTCCATGGCCTCCTCTCATCTCTGGTCAGTGTTATGGTCCATGACCTCCTCTCATCTCTGGTCAGTGTTATGGTCCATGGCCTCCTCTCATCTCTGGTCAGTGTTATGGTCCATGGCCTCCTCTCATCTCTGGTCAGTGTTATGGTCCATGGCCTCTTCTCATCTCTGGTCAGCGTTATGGTCCATGCCCCTCCTCATCTCTGGTCCAGTGTTATGGTCCGCAGCCTCCCTCTCATCTCTGGTCAATGTTGCATGGTCCATGGCCTCCTCTCATCTCTGGTCAGTGTTATGGTCCATGACCTCCTCTCATCTCTGGTCAGTGTTATGGTCCATGGCCTCCTCTCATCTCTGGTCAGTGTTATGGTCCATGGCCTCCTCTCATCTCTGGTCAGTGTTATGGTCCATGGCCTCCTCTCATCTCTGGTCAGTGTTATGGTCCATGGTCTCCTCTCATCTCTGGTCAGTGTTATGGTCCATGGCCTCCTCTCATCTCTGGTCAGTGTTATGGTCCATGGCCTCCTCTCATCTCTGGTCAGTGTTATGGTCCATGGCCTCCTCTCATCTCTGGTCAGTGTTATGGTCCATGGCCTCCTCTCATCTCTGGTCAGTGTTATGGTCCATGGCCTCCTCATCTCTGGTCAGTGTTATGGTCTATGGCCTCCTCTCATCTCTGGTCAGTGTTATGGTCTGGCCTCCTCTCATCTCTGGTCAGTGTTATGGTCCATGGCCTCCTCTCATCTCTGGTCAGTGTTATGGTCCATGGCCTCCTCTCATCTCTGGTCAGTGTTATGGTCCATGGCCTCCTCTCATCTCTGGTCAGTGTTATGGTCCATGGCCTCCTCTCATCTCTGGTCAGTGTTATGGTCTATGGCCTCCTCTATCTCTGGTCAGTGTTATGGTCCATGGTCTCCTCTCATCTCTGGTCAGTGTTATGGTCTATGGCCTCCTCTCATCTCTGGTCAGTGTTATGGTCCATGGCCTCCTCATCTCTGGTCAATGTTATGGTCCTGGCCTCCTCTCACTCTCTGGTGTGTGGTCCGGCCTCCTCTCATCTCTGGTCAGTGTTATGGTCCATGGCCTCCTCTCATCTCTGGTCAGTGTTATGGTCCATGGCCTCCTCTCATCTCTGGTCAGTGTTATGGTCCATGGCCTCCTCTCATCTCTGGTCAGTGTTATGGTCCATGGCCTCCTCTCATCTCTGGTCAGTATGGTCCATGGCCTCCTCTCATCTCTGGTCAGTGTTATGGTCCATGGCCTCATCTCTGGTCAGTGTTATGGTCCATGGCCTCCTCTCATCTCTGGTCAGTGTTATGGTCCATGGCCTCCTCTCCTACTAGCACCCCGATGAACCCCCTGATATATAATATAATATAAATATAATATAATCTCCAGAACTTCAAAACATCTGGTGTCAAGTCTTGGGTATAGGGACGATGCTTTGGGGTAGAATTAACAAAGACACAACGAGAATAAATTAAGACTTAGAATAACAATGTTTTCCTAAGTCAATATTCATGAACACGAAGCTAAAAGAATTACCATTGTTGTTCCATATTAGATCAATTCACTAACACAGATATCTACACAATGGCAGTATTTTTTCTTTGGTAATATCAGCTCGTTAATTTATCACACGCATAGACACAGATACAAAGGACAGCCTCCTCATTGTTGTTATTCGACTTTACAACTTTGAAATATCAACAATAATTCATAAAGCTACACTAGAATAATCTACTTAATATGGACGGTAGTTGTCATTTTAGAAATATCAACACACACACACACACACACACACACACACACACACACACACACACACACACACACACACACACACACACACACACACACACACACAAGGATAAGGAATAACAATAACAAGAAAATTACTCGGTAGAACACACGTCAGAGAAGCTGTTTACTGAAGTTGTGCTTAGTATATGTTCCCTAGCCGCCAGCACTAGTATTGACCGCCTCGCCTTGCTATAAGAAGAGTCATGAATAGATTATATACCTGGAGGACCTTTTCTAAAACTGTGTGTGTGTGTGTGTGTGTGTGTGTGTGTGTGTGTGTGTGTGTGTGTTGGTGTTGTGTTGTGTGTGTGTGTGTGTGTGTGGGTTCCTCTTTCAAGTAGACTCATGAAATAATTAAGTGATGGCGGAGCGGGAGACGAACGGAGAGTGTGTAAGGGAAGGAATGAGAAGAGGAAGGAAAGTGTATGGAGAAGGAGAGGAAAGGAGGGATGGGATGTACAAAGTAGAAGAGGAAGAGGGGCAGTGAAGAAGGAGAGAGGGAAATGAGGATGAAGAGGAAGAAAGGAGAGGAATAGACAGTGGGAGAGAGAAGCGAGAGAGAAGGAAAGAAGCAGAAGGGGAGGGTAGAAGAGCAAAGGTACAAGGGAGACGGGGAGGAAAGAGGGGAGAGGATAAGGCAATCGTTCACCTGCTTCAACTTAACCTATGAATGATATATTTAGAAAGTCGCCCTAATTCACTATGATCTCTAGGGAGTTGGCAAGGAATGGTTAATAGGGTGTGTGTGGCTATTATCTTCTTTATGTAAGTGAGGTAGCTCTCTCTCTCTCTCTCTCTCTCTCTCTCTCTCTCTCTCTCTCTCTCTCTCTCTCTCTCTCTCTCTCTCTCTCTCTCTCTCTCTCTCTCTCTCTCTCTCTCTCACACACACACTCACATACACAGAGCCTCATGTCACATCTGGGTCACGGAGGTATATGGGTCAACCTGTGTACAACCTAGGGTACACACACACACACACACACACACACACACACACACACACACACACACACACACACACACACACACACTTCCTCCACCTTTACCCAACTTCTCTCCCTCTACTTCTCCTCCTCTTCCTCATCCTACCTCCCATCAACTTCCCCCTCTTCCCACCTAACTTCCTCCTCCCTCCCTCCTCCTCCCCTCCCTGCCTCCCTCCCCTCCCTCCCTCCTCCCCTCCCTCCCTCCTCCCCTCCTCCCTCCCTCCCTCCTCCCTCCTTCCCTCCCCCTCCCCTCCCTCCTTCCCCTCCCCTCCCTCCCCCCTCCCCTCCTCCCTCCCTCCTCCCTCCCCTCCCTGCCTCCCTCCCTCCCTCCTCCTCCTCCTCCCTCCCTGCCTCCCTCCCTCCCTCCCCTCTCCTCCTCCTTCCCTCCTCCCCTCCTTCCCTCTCCCTCCTTCCCTCCCTCCCCCCTCCTCCCCTCCCCTTCCCTCCCCTCCTTCTCCCTCCCTCCCTCCTCCCTCCCCTCCTTCCCTCCCTCCCCTCCTCCCTCCTCCTTCCCTCCTCCCCTCCCTTCCCCTCCCCTCCCCTCCTTCCTCCTTCCCTCCCTCCCTCCCTCCTCCCTCCTTCCCTCCCTCCCTCCCCCTCCCCTCCCTCCCTCCTTCCCTCCCTCCCTCCCTCCCTCCCTCCCCTCCCTCCCCTCCTCCCCTCCCTCCCTCCCCTCCTCCTTCCCCTCCCTCTCCTTCCCCTCCCTCTCCCTCCTTTCCTCCCTCCTTCCTCCCCTCCCTGCCCCACACACAATTCAAACGACTAACACACAAACAAAACTATTAAGACCTGAGCACACTACATTAATTCTGAAGGCTTTGAAATATGACTTAGTTATTCTGAAAGAGAAGTATACAGTATACTGGTTTATACAGTATACTTACAGTGTTGTGTGTGTGTTGATGTAAGTATTACTATCAAAACAAACACATATATTGTAATGTAAATATTAATTACAGTATAACATAACAAACATCACATAATAACTCTCGACCATAATAATAATACCTTAGATAACATAGAAAAGAGATTAATAAAAGCATTGAGATACAGACAGATAGACATCATACAGAGAAACAGACAGACAGACAGAACGAACCCCTGAAGCACAACGTACCTGGAGATTGTCAACTTAATCAACCTATATTTATTCATGAGTTAACACAATGCATTTCCAGCTGATCCTAGACGACGGTGAAGTAGTAATACCTTGGCTGAGTGAGCGACAGATTCAACCCTCACCAAACTCATGTTTTTTTTTTGTATTAATGTAAGAGGATAAGTTATTGCGTTTGGGGGTGTTTGGTTTTACATGTACAGTAGTTGGTGATATTCGTTCATCTCAGTGTGTGTGTAATAATAATAATAATAATAATAATAATAATAAACGGTTTATTAATAGAGTTGCAGCCGGTGGCTGAAAATATACAGACTTACATTTGATTTAGACATAATGATATAATGTGCATTGAATACATTTACAGGGCTGTACAGTACATAAATCAGGAGTTGTTTATTATTTTAACAATAGATGGGATGGTGCTGTTCTTATATCTATCGGTGCGGGCTCTTATGGGCTGAATTTTGTTGTAGTGGCGGACTGCGCGAGGTGGGCGGGGGGCTGCAGGTGGCAGGAGGTGGCGATGGCGAGGTGGTGCAGTAGTCCACGGCCAAACCTTTCCAGTGCTTGGCGGTGGGGTCACTGAGGATAGCATTTCCAGGTGGAAGAGCGTTGGTGTAGCCGGGTATTCTGCGCCGAGCATGATTCTGCAGCCCCTTTCCGTACCTTCTCTAGCTGACGTTGTTGGGTGGAGTTGAGAAGACGACCAGGCTGGTGACGCATACGTTAGTGTGTGTGTGTGTGTGTGTGTGTGTGGTACAGGGAGAAGTGAGGTATGGTGTTCTCTCTCTCTCTCTCTCTCTCTCTCTCTCTCTCTCTCTCTCTCTCTCTCTCTCTCTCTCTATTTGTATGTCTTACTGATTTCTTTTTCTTTTGTCTATTTCTTTCGCTTCTGATATTATTTTAATTATTGACCTTTGTGAAGAAAGGCAGAAACAGCAAACAGGCAGACTGACATAGAAAGAAAAGAACGAACAGACAGATAAACAAACAGACAGACAGACAGACAGACAGACAGACAGACAGACAGACACAGAGAGTGAACACCCCAGTATGGAACCCCAAACTTCATGGAAATGTTTAATTTGGGAAACAATTTCGTTCAATATGACAACTACCACAACAAACATTTGCAACTGGATGTAATTTGTTGATAGTTTACCCACACACACACACACACACACACACACACACACACACACACACACACACACACACACACACACACCTCCTTCTTAACGCTCTCTTTACATCCTTGCTAACTTTCTCTCAATTCTCCCTTTCTCTCCCTTAGTCTTATCTTCCTTTCCTTCCCTCTCCATCACTTCCCTCTCCCAAGCCTTGTTCTCCCTCATCCATGTCTTCTTTTTTTCCGACTCTCTCTTCTTCTGACCCACTCTCCACCACTCTCCCTCCTCATCCTCTCCACCACTCTCCTCCCTCTCCCCCACTCACCCAGTCTCCCTCCCTCCCCCACTCTCCACCAGTCTCCTCCCTCCCCCCACTCTCCACATCTCCCTCCCTCTCCCCCACTCTCCCACCAGTCTCCCTCCTCTCCCCACTCTCCACCAGTCTCCTTCCTCTCCCACCAGTCTCCTCCCTCTCCCCAGTCTCCCTCCCTCTCCCCCTCTCCACCACTCTCCTTCCTCTCCCTTCCCTTTCCACCAGTTTCCTCCCTCTCCCCACTCTCCACCAGTCTCCTCTTCTCCTCACTCTTTCCCAGTCTCCTCCCCTCCCCACTCTCCACCACTCCTTCCTCCTTCCTCTCCACCAGTTTCCCTCCTCTCCCCTCTCCACCAGTCTCCTTCCCTCCCCTCTTCCCCATCTCCCTCCCCTCTCCCCACTCTCCACCACTCTCCCTTCCTCTCTCTTCCTCCCACCAGTTTCCCTCCCTCTCCCCCTCTCCACCAGTCTCCCTCCCTCTCCCCCCCTCTCCACCACTGCCCTCCCTCCACCAGTTTCTCCTCTCCCCACTCTCCACCAGTTCTCTCCCCCACTTCCACCACTGCCCTCCCTCTCCCCACCTCCACCAGTTTCCTCCTCTCCCCCACTCTCCACCACTGCCCCTCCCTCTCGCCAGACCCACACAAGCGACGACGAGACAGCGGAAACTTCTTGCAATTACTTGCTGGAGACTTTCTTGTTCAGCTAAGTTGTCACTCCTGCAATTTTCTCCCGTGTAAACTGTGCTTAGGACGATCTGGGATGACCTTGGACGACTTGGTATGACCTGGGACGACCTAGTTTGACCTGGGACGACCTAGTTTGACCTGGAACGACTTAGGACGATCTGAGACGACTTTGTATGAACGGGGACGACCTAATATGACCTGTAACGACTTCGGACGACCTGATACGATCTTGTATGACCTAGGACAACGTGAGACGACCTTGTATGACCTGGAACGACTTAAGATGACCAAGAATGATCCGAGATGACCTATTACAACCTGGAAAGACCTGGGCCGAGTTGGGTTGACCTAGGATTAGTACGACACGAGACGAGGTAAAATGACCTAGTTTGACATTGATTGCACCATTATTCTTGACCCTAATTTTCCTACGATCTTTAAGGTATGATAGAGTCGTGGTGTTTGTCCTAAATTTTCTTAACATTCTCATGTCAATTCGAGTCCATAGATTTGTCCTGGATTTTGTCCTCGGTCTGAGGTTTTAAGAATAGTCGCCTTTTTCCCTAAATTTTCCCTCTCGGTTCTGACGAATTTCATATCATATTGATTTTTCAATATTTTTCCTACTAAATATTCATTACGAATCTAAATTTTCTTTATAACTTTTCCTCCACGAAATCTAAGCTTAATTATTTAATCATTTTTTAACTATGAATTTATAGTTCTATTCAACGTTTTACATTATTTTTTTCCCTCGAATTTTAAGTCTCGTTTTGTATTTTTCTTTAGGAGTTTTGACCTCATAGTTACATCATCTTTATTTTGTAAACACACCTCGAAGACCAACCCAATCTAAACTTTACAACTTCATCACTAAATCACGACCATGAATTGTTGCGAATTTGGCCAGAATGGAAACTCTTGCTTCTAACTTCTAATATATTAAATCTTTAACTTGGTAACACAATGCCTTCACCTCGCCAATCCAATTAAGGCTCGACTGACTAAGAGTGAGAAGTAAAGTTGAGTAAAAATCTGAATATGAGGTGAATTTACATCCAGGACATTCAGATACGAGTGTAGTTGTTTCGAGTTGTTTATGTTCGTATGTGTGTTTGTTTGGAGTTGTTTATGTTCGTATATGTGTTTGTTTGGAGTTGTTTATGTTCGTATATGTGTTTGTTTGGAGGTTTATGTTCGTATATGTGTTTGTTTGGAGTTGTTTATGTTCGTATGTGTGTTTGTTTGGAGTTGTTTTTATGTTCGTATGTGTGTGTTTGTTGGAGTTGTTTATGTCATGTGTTTGTTTCGAGTTGTTTATGTTCGTATGTGTGTTTGTTTGGAGTTGTTTATGTTCGTATATGTGTTTGTTTGGAGTTGTTTATGTTCGTATATGTGTTTGTTTGGAGTTGTTTACCATCGTATTTGCGTTGTTTGCAGTAAATGGTCGTATCTGAGAACACTTGGAGGTGGTATTTGCAGTCTGATGTGTAAATGTTTGCAGGTTATAACTTCTGAAAATGTTTGCTGATTGTGTGTTGGTACCTGGGAATGTTTGTAGGTGGTTTACGATAGTCCTTGTGAATGTTTGGACGTTATGTTTAAGTCTGTGAATGTTTGGACGTTGTGTTTAAGTCTGTGAATGTTTGGACGTTATGTTTAAGTCTGTGAATGTTTTATAGGCCAAGTAGTGTTTGTATCTGTGAATGTGCATGTTTGTGTTTTAAGTTTGTGTGTGTGTGTGTATGTGTATCTAGAAAGGTCTTAGTATATTTGAACTCATAATTATGAACTCTTAATATCAAACTATGATTTTTTAACCCATGATATGAAACTTTACACTTAAAAAAAAATGGATTATACTTCAGAATAATACTGACCTAGTGGGGACTTTGTAAACTTTATCTGAGAAGTGAAAATATTAACGTCAGAATCTCGGAACAAAATAAATATTGTAATGGAATATTTTTATGAGGTGATATGATAATAAGTAATAATAGGGGATAACAGAATGGAGGAGACAAGGTGAGAGAGAGAAATATAAATAGAGAGAGAGGGGGAGAGAAAGATATGGGTGGGAAAAGAGTGAGAGAGAGAGAGAGAGATGAAGGAAAGAGGAGGGTGGTGAGTGAGAGAGTGGATGAAGGATAGGAAGAGATAAAGAAAAGAAAGCAAGACGAGGGGAGAGAGAGAGAGAGAAGAGGAAGCAGTACAAGCGAGGGAGAGAGAGAGCATGAAAAAGTCAAGAGACAGAGATATCAAAACACACACACACACACACACACACACACACACACACACACACACACACTGACTCAGAGTTTCCTCGGCTTTTGTTTATTTTTTCTGAATCTGGAAAAACCCGAAAATGAAATAAGATAAAACAGAATAAAAATGACAATAACTGCTGGAGGTAATCCCTGTCCTGTTCCTGACCTTATGACCCTGACCATTGACCTTTCAAGCACAGTCAGGGGATGGTAACAGAGGCGCCAGGTGAACAGCAAGAAATGACACAATTTTACAATTTTACAATTTGTCCCACGAGGAGGCGAGTTTACAGCGCCCAACAGGCAAGCATGCGGAGTTCATGCTTGCCTTCGTGAGTCATGTATTATACGTAAATGCCTAAAGGGCCATGGCAAAGTTGACCTCCTCTGACCCAAAGTCTTCCTTGACCTTTGAGCTCTCAGGTTCAAGTGATGGAAATTATAGGTGATATAACTGTAGAGTAAGAACGATTAATCTCTCTCTCATTGCTGCGAGGAGCTGAGGATATGATATACACTCCTCCCTCGTCTTCACCTCCTACAGGAGTACACAGACCCCGGAGGACACGCCCACACGACGTATCAGAGCAGTTCCTGTGTAAGGTGACGCCTCAGGGGCCCAGTGAGGTGTGTCTGTGCTGGTGTGTGATAGAATATTCTTCCCAAGTGGCTGTGGTGTGTTTCGGCTCCTCTTTGTTGTTGTTGTGTTGTTATTGTGTTGTTGTTGTGTTGCTGTTATTGTTGTGTTGGTGTGTTGTTGTTGTTGTTGTTGTGTTGTTGTTGTTGGTTATGTTGTTGTTGTTGTTGTTGTTGTTGTGTGTTGCTGTTGTTGTTGTTGTTGTTGTGTTGTTGTTGTGTATATCTGTTGTGTTGTTGGTTGTGTGTGTTGTATTGTTTTGTGTTGTTATGTGTGTGTGTGTTGAGTGGTGTGTGTGTGTGTGTGTGCATTATCTTTCATCTTGGTATTAATTATACAAGTCTGTTATATTGTGGTTGTTTAGATGCCGAACACTTTCACACACACACACACACACACACACACACACACACACACACACACACACACACACACACACACACACACACACACCACACACACACACACACACATATGTATTGTCTCGATAACGTCAGTAGTGGATCGTGCGAGAACCATTTTGAGCTTGTGTTATCTCTCAAAACTACAGGCTAAAATACGGTATTAATACAGGCTAATATACGTTCCAAAACAGGCTGAAATACGGTATTAACACAATAAAATACGGTATTAACACGGTCTAAAATACGGTATTAACACGGACCAAAATACGTATTAAACACGGACAAAAATACGGTATTAACACGCAAAATACGGTATACACGGCAAAAAGTATTAACACGGCAATAGGTATTAACACGGGCCAAAAATACGGTATAACATTTAAAAGCGTAAGAAAGAAAGGGCTGACTTGGGGTATTGATGTTGGTGCAGTATAAAAGACCAGCACAAGAGGCTCTTCACCAAGTTTGCACAATAGCTGGCCACAAGTTGGAGAGGTCCGCCAGCTATCAGATTTCCACAGCGCTCCCAGCAACTCCTTCAAAATTTCACTGCTGCTGCTAGGAGGAATTTCACGTTATTTTATCTACTAGGAGAGAATTTTTCATTGGAGAATTTATAGTGAGGAATTTTTTTACTAGTGGGAGGAATTTATCTACTAGTGGAAGAATTTACTACTAGTGGGAGGAATTTATATACTAGTGGAGGAATTTATCTACTAGTGGGAGAATTTATATACTAGTGGGAGAATTTTCTACTAGTGGGAGAATTTATATACTAGTGGGAGGAATTTATATACTAGTGGGAGAATTTATCTACTAGTGGGGAGGAATTTATATACTAGTGGGAGAATTTATCTACTAGTGGGAAGAATTTATCTACTAGTGGGAGAATTTATCTACTAGGGAGAGGAATTTTTCTACTAGTGGGAGGAATTTATCTACTATGGAGAGGAACTCATCTACTAGTGGGAGGAATTTATCTACTAGTGGGAGGAATTTGTCTACTAGTGGGAGGAATTTATATACTAGTGGGAGGAATTTGACTTTATTTTATCTACTAGAGAGAGGAATTTTGGCACAATTTTCTCAGTGCTGGAATTTTTTTCCTTTCGTGTTAGAATTTTTCTTTCGTCGATGATTAGGACTTAACACTTATCAGGCAATGGTGAGAAGAGAATTTATGTCAGTCAGAGTTGAATCCAACGCCCAGAAACTCATGTGGGAATTTCTTATGACAGAATTTTTCACGGAATTTCTCTATGCGAGCAGAAACCCTCAATAGAATTTAAATGGTTGAAAGAATAACACACTAATTCTTTTAATAACTCGACCTTAAGTTTATAATGTGAATGATATCATACCAAAACTCACACACACACACACACACACACACACACACACACACACACACACACACACACACACACACACACACACACACACACACACACACACACATAACATCCCGGAGAACAAAAGAGTAGTTCACAATGATTTATCTCACAAGAGGTAACATAATCAACGTGCAAGGATTTTCACCCTTATAAGAGATCGTATATGGTCACTTGAGGAAACAAGTCAAATATACTGGTACTGTTATGTATGGATCATCACACAAGCGAAAGATGGGGTTAGGTTAAGTTAGGTTAGGTTAGATTAGGTTAGATTAGGTTAGGTTAGATTAGGTTAGATTAGGTTAGGTTCGGTCAGGCTAGGTTAGATTAGGTTAGATTAGGTTAGGCTAGGTTAGGTTAGGTTAGATTAGGTTAGGCTAAGTTAGGTTAGGTTAGATTAGGTTAGGTTAGATTAGGTTTGATTAGGTTAGGTTCGGTCAGGCTAGGTTAGATTAGGTTATATTAGGTTAGACTAGGTTAGGTTAGGTTAGATTAGGTTTGGTTAGGTTCGGTTAGGTTAGGTTAGATTTTGGAAGTACAATTTTATTCATAAGTCATCGAAAAGTTCAAACATTTCTCAATAACACACAAGTCCGAGATTAGAAATACCAAATATCTTTCCTTTAAAACTAAAACCGCACATATATTTAACCTCTCTATCGCTGCCCATGCCGATAGTATTGTACTGTATATACAACACACCCTTTACTTTACCTTCATCTCTAATACAGGATAAAGTGGTTTAGAATTTTTAACGAGGTGATACAGGAGGCAGTGTTCACCCCGCCACTCTCCATAAACTGCTTGTCTGCTGACTTAATGTGACACCTGACTGACACGTCCTGGGGGGAAAAAATGAAAGATACAGATTGTTGAGAGTGAAGGAGAGTAAAATGTTGACATATGTAAACTAGGAGGGGAATTAGGGTGTAATTGTTTCTCTCTCTCTCTCTCTCTCTCTCTCTCTCGTCTCAGTGTCTCTTTCTCCTCTCAGTGCCTGTCTTTCCTCCTAGTCTCTCTCTCTCTCTCTCTCTCGTCTCAGTGTCTCTTTCTCCTCTCAGTTCCTCTCTTTCCTCCCAGTGTCTCTCTCTCTCTCTCTCTCTCTCTCTCTCTCTCTTCTCTCTCTCTCTCTCTCTCTCTCTCTCTCTCTCTCTCTCTCTCTCTCTCTCTCTTCTCAGTGTCTCTCTCTCCTCTCAGTTCCTCTCTTTCCTCCCAGTGCCTCTCTCTCCTCCCAATGTCGTCCAAAATCTCTCAGTTTCTCTTGACAACTCTCGATATATCCCATTATTTCTTAAGTTATTTCAGTGTGAGCCTGGTTCTTTTAAGGTCTCTCAATCTCTTTCCTTCTCTCCTAGGGTCTCTAAAAGTCTCCTAGTCTCTGTTGGTGTTGATCAATATCTTCCAAAATTGCTGAGATATTTCCATAGTCTTATAAATCCCTCAAGAGTCCCAAGTATCTCTTTAGGTCTCTCACAGTCTCCCAGCCTCTAAGACAGACTCCCGGGGTCTCTCGGGTTCTCTCAGGATCTCCTATTGTCTCTCAGTTTCTCCTACGTTCTCTCAGGGTCTCTTTCATGTTCTTCTCCATATTGTTGACACATTTACCCAAGCGTTCGTGTGTGTGTGTGTGTGTTTGTGTGTAATAATAATAATAAACGGTTTATTAATAGAGTTGCAGCCGGTGGCTGAAAATATACAGACTTACATTTGATTTAGACATAATGATATAATGTGCATTGAATACATTTACAGGGCTGTACAGTACATAAATCAGTTGTTTATTATTTTAACAATAGATGGGATGGTGCTGTTCTTATATCTATCGGTGCGGGCTCTTATGGGCTGAATTTTGTTGTAGTGGCGGACTGCGCGAGTTGGGTGGGGGGCTGCAGGTGGCAGGAGGTGGCGATGACGAGGGTGGTGCAGTAGTCCACTGCCAAACCTTTCCAGTGCTTGGTGGTGGAGGTCACTGAGGGATGGCATTTCCAGGGTGGAGAGAGCGTTGGTGTAGCCGGAGTATTCTGCGCCGAGCATGATTCTGCAGGCCCTTTTCTGTACCTTCTCTAGCTGACGTTGTTGGGTGGAGTTGAGAGAAGACGACCAGGCTGGTGACGCATACGTTAGTTTGGGGAGAATAAAGGCGTTGTAGATGGTCCTCAGCTCTGGCGTGGGTGTGTGTGTGTGCGTGTGTGTGTACGTGTGTGTGTGTGTGTGTGTGTGTGTGTGTGTGTGTGTGTGTGTGTGTGTGTGTGTGTATGTGCGTGTGTGTGTGTGTGTGTGTGTGTGTGTGTGTGTGTGTGTGTATGTTCGTGTACGTGTGTGTGTGTGTGTGTGTGTGTGTCATTAGTAGGATTTCCAGTTAATCCACAAATATGAAACAAAACTAAATGATATCAAACTTGTTATTCCACGATATCGATCCTCCTACTTAACGATATCAATGCTATCTACCCTGCTATGCAAACCATCAACTAACCCCCTACTATCTGTTCTCCGTTATACAATCACCACAGTAACATAGTATCATAACCCCGCTCACAATCTCACCTCCACCCACGTTCCTTCCCCCATTCTGATGATAACTCGCTATCCTCTGTGTGTGTGAGTGAGGTAAACAGGATATCAATGGACAAAAACTTCTTATTTATGACTCTCCTCTGGTCGAATTACCCCTCGTAGCGTAGAGCAAGTCAACCCACATAACCCCCAACAGCTATATGATGTTAGTTTGTATGATAATCCGTGCTGTCAGGAGGCCGTGTGGTGCTGTAGCTTATTGTGAGAGAGAGAGAGAGAGAGAGAGAGAGAGAGAGAGAGAGAGACATTAGCGCACCTGTAAACATGTTAATGGTGTTGTTGTTGTGGTGTTTATAGTCAATGTGGCGTGTGCGGAGAATTTGTAAACAAAGTGGTCTAATTTTGGGCCAACATTTACATATGGAGATTTTGTAAATAAATTCGAAAGTAAAGGACCTTTTTTCCTTTGCCTTTTGGGTTTAGATGTGGAAAATAAAATTGTTTTCTCAGTTTTCAGAAAATTGTCGCTAAATATTACTAACATATCTTTCTGTTTAACATTCTAACACGACTAATTCACCTGTTCAACATTCTAACACTGTTTTAACACATTCTACGTCATTTACCATCAGATGGGTTACACACACTCTCTCTCTCTCTCTCTCTCTCTCTCTCTCTTCTCCCAATGAAATTAAGCTCCATTAAGCTGTATTAAGCTGCAGTAAGCTGTATTAAGTTACATTGAGCTGCTTTAAGCTACAATCAAAACAGCTAAAGAAAATTTAGGATTTAATTTTTTGTTTGTTTTCGAAAATCCTGTAAAAGGTAAAAAATACGTACATACATACATACATACATACATACATACATACATACTTACATACATACATACATACATACATACATACATACATACATACATACATACATACATACTTACATACATACATACATACATACATACATACATACATACATACATACACACATACATACATACATGCATACATACATACTTACATACATACATACATACATACATACATACACATACATACATACATACATACTTCATGTAGATCACAATGAAAACATTGGATAAAGATAAATCTTGATAAATCACACGGGAAAAGGAAACAACGGAGCACCTTAGCTTTCGTCTTTATTCAAGTTGCCTCTGAAGAAAGAGAGAGAGTGTGGGAAAGTGGGTATATAAAACTACTCACACACACACACACACACACACACACACACACACACACACACACACACACACACACACACACACACACACACACACACACACACACAACGACCCGTTCTAAAAAAAAAGACAAACAACCAATTTTTTCACTTTTCTCTCTTTTTTAGCTATTAATTTTTTCTCATTGTATGTTGTTTTTCCTCACTTTAATGCCAGGTGATGTAAGAGTCCCATTGCGACTCGTCAAATCTGTATCGAGTTTAGTAACCTAATCTAACCTAACCTAACCTAACCTAACCCAACCCAACCTAACCTAACCTAACCTAACTTAGTAAATCCGGACGTTATATTAGTTTTCATTTCATTAAAGGATTATACACAGGTGGTAGTGTGTGTGTGTGTGTGTGTGTGTGTGTGTGTGTGTGTGTGTGTGCCATCATGAGCCAAACATACTATGGAGAGCAACGTCACATCACAACCAAGAGCCCAAGAACACTCCGGAACTCTTATTGGTGCTCTTATTGGAGATGTGAGCTCTTATTGGTGCTCTTAATGGAGATCTGATCTCTTATTGGCGCTAATCTGTAGTGATCGAGCCTCTTTACCTGTTGTTCCAGCTGCCATTCGTTCTGTCGTTCCATCTGTCATTCCTCCTGCCATTCGTCTACACGTTATATCTGTCGTTCCACCTGCCATTGCAACTACCGTTCCACCTGCCATTCGTCCTGTCGTTCCATCTGTCGTTCCACCTATCGTTTCACCTATTGACCCACCTGATCACTTAATTATTTCCTCCCCATCCTCCTCATGACCTATGACCCTTTCTTACAAGCTAAGGGAATTACCCGAGTCTTGACCTACACTACCACTACGGTATCACC
Source organism: Homarus americanus (assembly GCF_018991925.1). Classification (NCBI taxonomy): domain Eukaryota; kingdom Metazoa; phylum Arthropoda; class Malacostraca; order Decapoda; family Nephropidae; genus Homarus; species Homarus americanus. Next base: position 3,713,365 of record NW_024720811.1, on the reverse strand, counting down.
TGTGACCTTTCCTAAGCCAGGTAATTGACCCATGACTTTTACCTGGTTGTACCTTTTATGTAATCTTTCGCCTTCCCCCTCAACGGCAATTACTTGACCTCTAACTTGTGTTTGGGCGATCTACGTGACCTTTGACCTCTTCTATACCAGCTACGTGACCTCTTCTACACCAGATACGTGACCTTTGACCTCTTCTACACCAACTACGTGATATTTGACCTCTTCTATACCAGCTACGTAACCTTTCACCTCTTTTGCACCATTTACATGACCTTTGACCTCTTCTACACCAGCCTTTGTCCTTCCTACCCAACAAATGACGTACCTTAAGAGCTCATGCCACACGTAACGAGGCGGAGGTGACGAGTAAGTTGACACGTCTCGGTACAGTCTTCGTTAAGTTAATTTCCTGAGCCACCAAATTTGCAATGTTGTCTTCCAATAGTGAGAATTTGCATATGGATGTTACTTTTGTGTGTGTGTGTGTGTGTGTGTGTGTGTGAGTTTTAGTGTTCATGTGTATATCAATCAACATGCATTAGTAAGTTATGCGTGTCACATAGACCAAACGTGTCTTGTGTCCTTAATTTATGTGAACCTTTTTCACATGTCATGACATTCTCCCTCCATGCTACCACTCCCCTTGTCGCCCTTCCTCCCTTTCTCCCTCTCGTTCCCTCTCCCTCTCTCTCGCCCTCTCCCCCTCTCCTGCTGTATCTCGCTTCTCTTCCTTGTCACTCCTCCTTCCCCCTCTCTCCCTGCTGCCCATCTCCCTCTCCCTTCCTTTTTGGCCCTACTACGACCCCCCCTCCTCTTCAACACCCTCCCTTCCCCTCCCTCTCCCCTCCTCCTCTCCCTCCCCAGCTGTTAACCCAGGGTCACAACCACGTAACCACTCCACGACTGTCCTCCAGGTCCAGCATTGTCAGGAAGATCGAAGTTAAGATAAATCCACTTAGGTGATATTGGTGTAGCATGTCCTCTCCCAAACACACACACACACACACACACACACACACACACACACACCTACCTGCCAGAGCATCCACAGGTCCAAAATTTCGTCTCTGTGTATATGCAGGGTGAGCGCTCTCAACCACATGACGTCAAACCCGTGATAGATCCGTAAACTATCGGGTACCTAACCTAACCTAACCTAGCAGTGTATTTCACCTAAGATTAAACACTCCTAAGGCAAACCTAACCTAACTTAACCTAACCTAATCTAAATTAACCCAACCTAACCTAACCTAACCTAATCTAACCTAACCTAAACTTCGTGTTATGTTAATGATTATGAAGTAATTTTAACCTCACTTAAAGAGAGAGAGAGGGAGAGAGAGAGAGAGAGAGAGAGAGAGAGAGAGA